>NC_071094.1:7887002-8187002 GCF_027358695.1 Spea bombifrons
ATTTTCACCGCCAGCTTAAAGTCAGGGATCCTGCCCCATGAACAGAATGGTGAGAGAATGACCATAGACAGGATCTTTAAGTGAGATATATGAGACAAGCAACTACTAAAGTGAGGAAAGGTCCCCCATCAGTAATATTATCTGAAAGCAGTGCCCTTCTGAAGTCAAGTCAGCAAAATGTAAAGCAAAAAAGGATGTTTTTACATGTGTTTAATAAAAAAATGGGATAACAAGAAGCAGCAGGCATTAACAGGCTTTGTAACATATATTTAAGTGCATTAGTATCTGTGCAAGGACATTAGAACAAAAAAAACCCTAAAATGTAAGTATCTGCTTTACAAAAAGAGTAGTACTTGCATGGAATAGCCCTTCAGTGGCAGTAATAAATGCTAACCCAGTGTGGAATTTTAAGAATAAATAGGGTTATACATAGAACTGCCCCTGAGAATATAGATGTGTCTGAGTTCGCTATAAATAGTTTAAATATAATTTAAAGGTGAAGTTCCACCAAGTCAAACCATTAAAGAAAATAAACCTTAACAGTACTGTGTTTAATAATTCGCCCAAAGGTTTAATCGCATAGAAACTACAAAAAGCTTTTTCTGCTTCAATAGCAATGACCTATCAGTGCGTGCTTTTGTGTCACATGACAAGTTAAAGTGTTCCTGGCAAAAACGCTTACATGATAAAATAATTATATCTGGGGAAGATATGGACATGCAACAGTTCTTATCCAGTATTTATTCACAAGAAATGTGTTAATTTAAGAAAACCTCCCTGGTTTTATTTTTTTATTCTATTCCATTTATTAAAGTAAGGTTTTCTAGCTAAATAAAAATGTACTGAAATGTAATCACTATTTTTTGTGGGTTTTTTCCCCGATTTCCTGCTGTTCTGCATTTGGCAAAAATATACTTGATCCAAATTTGTTATAAAGATCGTCCTGCCAGGATTTTGTCTCGTATGGTCTGATGCTGACGGAGTTTTGCTTGTAAGGTCGAAATAAGCGTAAATATCGGCGCTAGAATGTTATCCATACGTCCGAGGACCTATAGAAAGCTTAGGTACTTACTCTGCGCTATGTGTATGTATCCGTGCTAAAATCCAGCCCATTTAAACTTGTTTTGCTTTTCCTATAGTTCATAGAGGTACAGTATCTCAATAATGACTGCCTAAGGATGACTTACAAGTACGTCTTATCAATCTATGAGAAAGAACGGTTCTGGAATTGCCTGTGAGGGTTTAAACAACTTGTTATTTAATGGGTGGCTAAAGTTGGCACTCATAAATCATAGCGGTGTGAATAACCTTCTTGATTTGTCATGCAAAAAAGGGAATACTTGTTAAAAGAGGACATTGTGGAAGAAAATGCCCCCCTAGTCATGTGGCATGATTGATGTTCCAGGACATATAAAAAGACACACGCGATGTATAACACGAAACATAGAAGTAGTTAGAAATTCATCTACTTATAGATGAACTTTGCAAGAGCAGGGCTCTTTTCTCATTCTATACCGCTTGTCAATGTGTATAGAGTAAATTTTCATTCTATTGTTAATTTTCACCGCCTCCTATTGTAATAGCGCTACCGAATCTGCTGGCACTTAATACAAAAACAGTATTTATAGTAAAATCAAAAATATACGTTTTTGGTTGCAGACTTGAAACAAATGTATTGATCAAATGAAAAAAAGTAAACATATTTGCAATTTAAAGCAAATGTATAGAAAAAATTATAAAAGATTAAGTTACCTGTTTGCAAATTCCCATTTCCCATATGAACTACAATGACCCGAAGTAACTTACTGGCATACACTGCCACAAATGGACAATGCACAGAAACCTTTTTCTTGCTCTATACATTTGCTAGCAGTTCTGCTGACACAATATTACGTTTTGTTTTCTGCTCTTCATGTACAATGTTTGGCGGAAATGAGGTCATAAAATAACCAAATAAATTATATTATTCCAAAATAAATCATTATTGTTATAAAATGATAAAGGTCAGCTAGGTTTCCATGGAAGATTTATCCAAATATTTGCCTATACCTTATCGGTCTGGAGAAGGCATCATACATGTAGTCAGTAAGCCGCGGGTTACTCTTCTGGTTTTTTTTCCGGTATGATTGCTATATTACAGTTATTAACATACACACACAGCCATTTTCATGGTTCTTGACTTCTCGATTTCTTCCATGTACTTGGTAAATATTCATGGGCACTTGCTACTTCTGCACAAATAATTGGTAGTAATAGGTTTCAATGACTAAGGATCATCAACTTTAGTAAATGAGTCTCATGGGGTCTCAATCACCAGTCCCACTGGGGCTTTACCACTTTGTAAAGATATCATACTGTACATCCCTGTAAAAAACATATAGTATAGTAAGTATAGTATAGTAAGAAGAAAAAATAAAGACTCATGTTTCTCTCTCTACGAACCTCCATACCAAAGGATGGCATATCAACGGGAAATAAAAGTTTAAAAGTAGACTTAATTTAAATGCCGGATCAGAAAGCACCGGGAAGAACCTCAATCATGTTCGAGTGTTGAGTCTTCTACACACTGATTGCACTTCAACTCTCGCTGCCGGGCTTCGAATGGCAGCCTATTTACAAAGTACAAAGTTAAACGCAATTAAGTGAAAAGGGGACCTCTGGGATCTTGAAAACTTTTTTTTTTTTTTACTTCTCAATGAGTTCTTAATGAAAAGTGGTCTACTCAAAAGTCTTAGAAAGTTCTTTGGGGTCGGCGCGATAGTTATAATGCATTATTTTTATGTCTATTTGTAATATTAGAAAACAGCGCCACTTATTTTGAGCAGTGACTCTTTTTTATTTTGAGTCAGCGTGATTTTACCGGTTCAGGTCTTAGCGGCCTGTAAACTTGATAGCCTCTACACCTGTGGTTTAGGTGCTTTAGGAGAACTGTATGGAGGAACAGGCGTTCCATTTGGAAATCTTAGAGGACGTGTCAGAAGAGGGTGCCGTGGGTACAAAGCCATGAATCTGTCTCTTCCGTGAAATTGAGATTAATACACAGACTGGGAAAATATATATTATGTCCTGTTCACATTTTAGGACAAATTCCGGCATTTTGTATATATTTTTTTTAATAACAGAGATTCATGTATTTCATATACTTCGTACATAACATTTTAAGTACCTTATTCTCTCTCTCTGTCTGGCTGATCGTTTTAATATTTTCCAATATTAGTAAAATCTTTATAATTGTCGTTTTTTTTTGAAATGTATAAATATACAAACACAGGTAGGTAGCAGATGGAACCATGTGAAGCTTCAATCGATGTAAAAAAAAATAAAAGGATTTTACCGTTTTTACTGTTGGATTCCCGTTAATTTTAGAAATACAAATTTCAGGAAATGAGGCACTTAGCTTGAGAAATGTTGCTTTATCGCTTGTTCTGTAAAGGCCGTCACACCTTTCTACAAAATGACAAACGCGATTGTGTTAAATGAGGATTATCGGGTACAGAACAGTGGCGGCTAAACCTTGGCTCACTCGGCCTCGAGGAAAAAATATTTAATGAGACGAGGGGCTCCAAATTGACTCGTGGACCAAGGTGTGGCTTTGGCTGGAATGCCTAATAGCTTGTTTTTTCCCTCATAGTAGGAACTTTAGTTAATAGAGCTACTTTTCCAGTGCTTAGCCGTCAACAAGTTGCCATTATGGTCAACTAATTCCAAAAACTAACCATCGTTGGTGTTAAATGTGGGTACAGACAGATTTTGGGCAGTTAAAAGCCCTTCTGGCTGCTCGATGACCCTCTTCGTTCTCTAGAGGACCTTGCTAGCAAACCAGCATATAATGACTTGAAGAGCTAGGCAATAAACTGTTGCATCATACTGCGTTCTACGTGATGTAACTTTTATGAGAGATTCCATAAGCTCACAGGAATTTTTTTTATATGATGGTTCAGATGGAAAGATAGGAAGACTGATTCATTTACATAATCGTGGCGGGGTTAGGACGGTCACGTCAACGAAGGCATGGAGTAGACCAACGTTCTACAAATGTCTGACTCTGCATGTTAGTAGTTAGTACCACGCTTTTACACAATAATTATCCCTATAACCTATTGCCTTCTGTCAATAGCCATTAACATTTCACGTTTAGAAGGTTCTAAACTTCCGCTGAACTTCCGTCGAAATGATGTTAGTGCGGATTTCACACTTGTACAAAAATTCAAAACAAGAAACATTTAGCAGGGGGCCCCAGGTTTTATATTACACCACCGGGAATGGGGTGTAATTCAGAGCTAAACTGTGTTCTACAGATGCTAAAATCCCTTGCAAGTCCATTTATAGAGAATAAGATACTTCTGTTGTCTTACTCAAGGTAGACCAGACCACGGCAACTTTCCACCATGGACTACATCCTTGGTAGCCACCAGAAAAGATAGACATGCTGCTGTACTGGTACCTTAGACATCTAGTTGGTATTTATAGTCGAAGTTAATGCCTTTTATTGGTCCAACATAAAATATATAGATGGTTTATATTTTGTAGGGTCTTTAAGTTCCAGAATGAAACCATCCCAGAGTAGCAATTTATTAGTAATTTTCCCAACACCTGCTTTGAAAAAAACCAAACAGCTGTTTCTTTTTGCACCAGCAAATAATAATCCAAACCATTATATATATTCCCAGCCTTTTACACATTTTATGGACTATTGAGATATATTGCATTTACCTGCAGTAGGTGTCACTCATGAATACCAATAGGCACCCCTAGCATTTTTATTTGTTGCGGCTATTATTATTTTTATTTTCAGAAGGCAGAGGACGTCTCCTTGCAGTCACGCAGTTTCAAGATGTTTTGCGTGCAAGAGATGAAAAAACAAAGGTCTGAAACAGAACAAAGGAGGATCAGAAAAAAAAAACTAAAAAATAAGTGTTAATGGCGTCAGAGCGCTGACCCCACAACCCGTCCCTGAATATAATGATTTTAGTGTTTGCTGCAGCACGCAATATAGCAATCAGGCAATCATTAAGAAAAAGCAGCGTGGAGAAGACTGTTCGGTGATATATGGGACTGTCCGGTGATATATGGGACTGTTCGGGGTTTATATGGGACTGTTCGGTGATATATTGGACTGTCCGTTGTTATATGGGACTGTTCGGTGATATATTGGACTGTTCGGTGATATATGGGACGGTTCGGTGATATATGGGACTGTTCGGGGTTTATATGGGACTGTTCGGTGATATATGGGACTGTTCGGTGATATATTGGACTGTTCGGTGTTATATGGGACTGTTCGGTGATATATTGGACTGTCCGTTGTTATATGGGACTGTTCGGTGATATATTGGACTGTTCGGTGATATATGGGACGGTTCGGTGATATATTGGACTGTTCGGTGATATATGGGACGGTTCGGTGATATATTGGACCGTTCGGTGTTATATGGGACCGTTCGGTGATATATTGGACCGTTCGGTGTTATATGGGACTGTTTCTATGATATATTGGACCGTTCGGTGTTATATGGGACTGTTTCGGTGATATATTGTACCGTTCAGTGTTATATGGGACTGTTTCGGTGATATATTGGACTGTTCGGTGTTATATGGGACTGTTCGGTGATATATTGGACTGTTCGGTGTTATGTGGGACTGTTTGGTGATATATTGCACTGTTCGGTGATATATTGGACTGTTCGGTGTTATATGGGACTGTTCAGTGATATATTGGACTGTTTGGTGATATATGGGACTGTTTGGTGATATATTGCACTGTTCGGTGATATATTGGACTGTTCGGTGTTATATGGGACTGTTCAGTGATATATGGGACTGTTTGGTGATATATGGGACTGTTTGGTGATATATTGCACTGTTCGTGATATATGGGACTGTTCGTGATATATTGGACTGTTTGGTGATATATTGCACTGTTCGGTGATATATTGGACTGTTCGGTGATATTTTGGACTGTTCATGATTTAATGGACTGTTCGTGATATATATGGAACTGTTCAGTGATATATTGGACTGTTCGGTGTTATATGGGACCGTTCGGTGATATATGGGACTGTTCGGTGATATATGGGACTGTTCGGTGTTATATGGGACTGTTCGGTGATATATGGGACTGTTCGGTGTTATATATGACTGTTCGGTGTTATATGGGACTGTTCGGTGATATATGTGACTGTTCGGTGTTATATGGGACTGTTCGGTGATTTTTTGGACTGTTCGGTGATATTTTGGACTGTTCGGTGATATAGTGGACTGTTCAGTGACGTATTAGAGAAAACTATTCTTATACTCCATGGTCTTGGTCCAGCAGGACATCCTGGCCATCTGAAATCTAGAGAGGAAAGGATTTCCTGGGAAAAGCACAACTTTGTTAGGATTTCCATAAATTATCAGCTCGATGTGGCGTTCACAGCGAGATTCAACTGACTTATCACATGACTGACAACAATGGCAGCCTGCGGATAAAATACGTTTACGGGACCAAAATGAAATAAAACCAAAGTTTCTATGCTAAAAAAAAAAAAAAGTATCTGACTTCCCATGGACTAATCTGTCATTTCTCTGCTGAAGTACTTTCGGGAACTGGTATGCATCAGTTTTTAAGTGTTGTACAGCTTTTCCTATCTTATTAACATAACTGCAGGCGCGCTGTCGTGAACGCGGGGTAACCCGAAATCCTGGGCCCCTCTACAAGCTGTGTGGAGAGGCCCATCCCGATGGACGTCTCCTGGTTTGGATCTAAATTCTTCCGTCTTAGAACATGTTATTGGACAGCGTTGAATTATGTGCTCTTATGTAATATTTTGCTTAAAATGTGAGCCAGTGGTATGTTAACAAAACCCTTGTGTATACCGAGTTATAAAATATTACAGACTGCATTAAAATCAAATGAGAGCCCGTTTCAAAGGGCCCACTTCTGCACCATTAAACCTTGAGGGGCCTGAGGGCCTGAGGGCCTCCCTGCAATGTTCGGGCTCCGGTGGGCTGCGTTAAACCCCCCGTTACTAGATCTTTACTGTTAAATATGATGTCAGAGTTTAGCATACTTAATTGGGATACAGAATGATACAACATGAAACCCACCACTCCCTTTCTTGATTCCCAGGGGAAGCTTCCACGGGTCCGCTTTTCACAAAAATAATGAAGTAAAATAAAAATAAAAACTACGTTTCTCAACTGTATCTCCCAAAAGGCAGCTGTTACGAGATTTTTGCAGTCTAATACCCATAAAATCACCCTTTTCTTCACCAAAACTTAAGCCTGTTAACACGTAACGCGTAAACCTATAACTATAGAAATTGACACTGTCAGAAGGTGTATAAAAAAAATAAGAAAAAAGGATTCATGTATATACCATGTATGTTTTTTAATTACATTATACGGATGTAATATTATGAGAAAAGCCTGTTCTATATTGCGATCTTTAGAAGCAGACCCTGGAAATCAGTTATGGTGCCAGTTTGGTGGAACAATGTTTCCGTTAGATCAACGCAACCCACAATCAAACTGAAGGGTCCGTGAGGCGTGACTCTTCCCGTGTCACATTTCTGGCTCTTCAGCTGCTCATCAGTTTGAATTATGTGCTCTATGTAACATGTGTAACATAGCTTCTTTTAACCTTTACTGAACCGACATATTGAAGAGGAATGGCAGGCCATTTTTGACAAATGGATAAAATCTAGTTTAATTCTCTCTTTTCCAGATGGGTGCAAAAGCATTCTGCCTCCCACATCTGTTTCTTTTTCATAAGAAGCCGAAGTTCTCCCACAGGTTTTTAATTGAATGTTAAACATTGTAATCATATAGATTCCATGGAACCTTCTACACTTAGCGTTTCTTGCGGGTTTGTGAAGAAACCTTTCAGAAACCAAGGACCATTTAAGCATTCTTCCATAGAAACTCAAAAGGTTAGATGCCATCAGTAAACATTTAGTAGCCAAAGCCTTGCCCCATGGGGTTTGTCCGCCTTGGGTGTAATATTTAAATAAATTACACTTTGGATAAAATGTCATAAATTCACCTTAGATGCTCATTGTCTGCTACACTATCTATTATGCCCTCTCCCATGCTTGCCAGTAGGGTAGAAGTGAAGCAGGCAACAGATATAACACCATATCTAGCATGTTTGTTTAATTTAAAAATGTAGGGTACCAAGGAGAGAGGGGTTCCTTTGCTACCTTTATAGCAGGACATAAGGCGTATAACCTACAAACACAAACACATTGATGATATGCAACGCAAGAGATACAGAGAGTGTTGACTGGGGGCATCGAGACCCAACTTCAGGATTCCGCCAGCTCATCAAGCCATACAATCTTTTTGAGTTGAGAATATTCTTCGACTCCATGCTAAATCTGACCATGACAACCAAAATGATCCCTGATTTATGGCGCCTCATAATGTTTCCCACTAAATATTTTCTCAGCCTTGAGAATTGGGGGGGGGGGGAATTCAGGAAGCTGGGCAACTGTTTCAAGGAAAAACAGGACACAAAGACTGGTTTTGTCTTTAATGGGTTTAGAAATAAATCCTTTGTTCACACTTTTCACTCCATGGCAATAAATTAGCATTAGCAGTAAATGAATAAAGAAAGGATATGGAGGATGTGGGGATAACCGACAAAAGGGACTCCACTAAATCCAATTCACATGTGTGCCACCGATTTGGAAATTTTACCATCAGAATGTAACAACTTTGGAGACCACATTTCCATCCCATTAAAAAGTTAAAAAAAAAGGTTAAAAACAGGATGGTTTGCAGGAGAGTTGTGTTTCCTCTCCTATACATTATGGATGCCCATCCATGGTGAGCTTCTGCTGTAGGAAGAGCTTGGCTGGTTGTGAATGCAATGTAGATAGATAGATAGATAGATAGATAGATAGATAGATAGATAGATAGATAGATAGATAGATAGATAGATAGATAGATGGATAGATAGATTGATAGATAGATGGTACTCTGAGTGAGGGAAATGTTGAAATTACTCATCCTCATGTGTTAAATAAAAGCCTTTATCCTTAAGGGGTCAAAAAAATCCAAGGATGTTCTCCCCTGGTTGCCGTCCTTGCATTCAGCGGTTAATAAGAAAGATTAGCACATTCTGCCATTATGTTTAGAAATCCATTTTCACTCGTACAGCCCTTAGGCTTCCACCTACTTATCAGATAATTTCAGCTCTGAAGGTATTTATGGAGTATGGATGAACAAGCCGGTAAATAACTAGCTCATTAATAAAAGCTAATGACCTGCTCTCCACCGCCAGACACAGCGCGGGATTAGACAGGCAGCGCTACGATATCAGTAACATTGCATTCTATTAAGGAGAAACCGACGATACATTATCCTTCGGAACATTTTTAAATAGCAGTATGAAAAATACAGCTTCAATGTGACGATCTTCTTATATATCTGCTTCCGACATAACCATCCATTATTTTCTAGCTCTTCATTTTCCATGATTAAGGTCAGCCAGGCACATCCATTGATCACATAGATCTAAAATCAGTTCGCTTTTATGGAGCGCATGCTTTATATGCTCTATTTCGCCATTATGATTATAGGAACCATATGCCTTAAACATGCATCAGTGCCTATTAACGGGGATGTTTTACAAATCTCATCGCAATCATTTCATCTGAATATTATAGTCATGGAAGTAACGACAGTCTCCTTAATGAAGAAGGCACACACAGCCATCAAGTTACTTATTCAATCAATAAGTGGCTGTTTAAGTTCTGCTCCTTGACACTGGTTTGCATGCTGGGCTGTCAAAGGTATATTGGCCGCCTGTTTCTGCCTCTGGATTGTAAGCAAAGTATTGTTTGCTTATGGTGACCATTCCAGGGTGCCTTTTTCATGAATTTTATGAAAATTCATGTGTTATATATACATTCCCTGTATACGTATCAGAAACCCACCTTAGAAGGGACCACTCTTTTTAAAGGTTTAATACAAAATGAGTATACTTATTGTAGGACAGGGGGGTCCTCGTTACATTTAAGGTGAGAATGAGGTCTGGTTGCAAACTGAAACATGGAGTTTGACGGCAGATAAGAACCATTCGGCCCGTCTAGTTAGCCTACTAATTCCTGCTGTAAATACTCAAATGTTAATTGGTCCTTGGCATTCCTGGGAACTCGTGGGCTTCGGCTACCCGGAGCCTACGCTTGCGGGACGTTGTGCAGAACTGCCCGCTTTTTACAGTGGGCGGTCTCGCAGATGTTGGTGGGCGTTCCCGCTGACATCGGGACAAACAGCCCCATTTAAAGGGGAAATGGGAGGGGAGTGGGAGGTGCCAAGACCCAGCTTCCCATGACCCGGAAGATTGGGATGTTGACCCGGAAAGGCGGCTCTTCTCCCAGAGTTCTCTGGGCCAAACCCAAGAGTTCCCAGGTCCTTGTCATGTCTTAAATTTAGGATAGCAATTTTCCTACCCCATGCCTGTTTAAATACCCTCACTCAGGGCCTGGGAGGCTGTTCCGCTTATCTACCACCATCTCAGTAAAGTAACGCCTCCTTACATTACATCTAAACCTCCGACCCTCTTGTCTTAACAGTTCTAATTATTCAAAAATACATCCATCATGTATTTTTTTAAATCCCTTTATTTGTTGAAATGTTTCACACCCCCTCTCTACCTTCCAACCTATATGCATCTTTATATATGTTTCCCTTGAATATAAGAAGAGGGTTTTTTGATAACCCATTGACTATGAGTGTTGAGAATAACACAATACACCACGCATTTTGGAAATGTGCCAACATTTCATATTTTTTTTCTTTCCTAATTGCTCTGACAAAACATATCACGGGCCAATAACTTCCGTGCCAAACTCTAAACATCCTGTTCTAAGTGAAGTTAGACAAATGATTTGAAATATTTGTTACACATATCCTGAACTCCGCCAAACCTGTGACTGAAGAGCTGTGGGACCGCAGACAGGTCCATCACCACCTATTTAATAGAAATCCTGAACAATATAATCATGGAAATAATGACAGTCTCTTTGATAAATAAAACCATGGAACCTAAACAAGGTGACATGAGTTGGTTCAACATTATTATGCCTCCAATACCTTGAAATATGAAAGATACACTTGCCTGAACACGGATGTTCCCAAAAAAGGGGATTTTTTTAACACATTACTAGACATACCGATGAATGTTTGGGGGGGATTCAGGACAATTTATAATTTAATTATATCTATTAATTTTTATTATAGATAAGGAAATATCTACAATGTCACAATTATACAGTAGCCAATAAACTTGTGAGATTTAAGTAAATAAATACATTTATTTAAAATATCTTTAAAAAATGTGAAAAAAGCAGCACTTTTTAATTCTTTTGACCTATCACAATGATGTTATTGAAAAGCCTCTAGAAAGACTGCCTATCATTGATGGGCATAAATAAAATATCATTGTCATAAATAGAATACTTTAATCCACAAATGATATTCTACTTTAGAATAGATTTAATAGAATGATAAACGTTGACAACTGATGGTAAAGTAAAAGTATTGTGTTTAACATTCTATTGAATATGGAGAAATTTTTAACCGCGACTTGGGCCCATTTTTTCCGTTTATATCATTTGTGGATAAAAGTATTCTATTTATAACAACCTTTTATATATATATATAATGGTGGTCCTGATGGATTTAAGATTAGGAGTTCCAAGATAAGAAGGGAGAGGATATTTGCAACGCAGAAGATGCTGGTTTAAGGTTGGTTGTCTGCTTATGACAAAATCTAGTGTCCACCATTATCCAACTCAAACTCATTAGCGCTTCATAAAGAATGAATGTAGATATACACACATTGAAAACACACTAATTGTCTTCGTGTACCCGGCTATGGGTTGTCTGGATAGACAGTACTGGAGGGGGGGTATGCGATAAATAACTTATGAAGACAAGAGTGTCCTGAGAATGCCACATCCATATATTCCAACCTTACTTAAAGTCTGACCATGACGTTGGTTTACGCTCATTGCAAGACTTAAACATACTAGAAATTGTCTTTGTTTCAGAATGAATGGAAAAATCACAGTCTGATGGACAAAATCGACATGGTATCCACGCTACTGCAACCAACAGTGTCGCCGGCCACGCGTTCTGTATCATTTAGGTTACCTGACATTGGCAACAATCAACAGGATGGGCAAAATGCCAGTAAAATAGCCTCTAGGGTATGACTCTGGTCATAAATCAATTATATTCCACTGTGTCCTTTGAAGTGGCCGTTCTGCTGTTAATTTATCGCTAAAAAGCTGTTAAACCCGTTACTGAGCTCCATAAAAATGAGATGACATATCGCGTTACTCACATAGTTGCCCAAGTCTGTCTTATTAAAAAGATGTTTGGGTTTATCACTGTGTTTAGGTAAAGCACTCTGGCCTGTTGACTCCATGTCTGTCTGTCTGTCTGTTTTTATTGTGGTGGGTTTTATTGAGGAGGTAAGGGCTGCTCTTGCTGCTTCCTGGTCAAGTTCCGTGCTGGAAGAAACTTGGGAAAGTAACTCAACCAGACACAATTCCCAGCGGGCAAATCACTGAGCGAGGCTCCAGGTTGTGGGAATATCAGATTTGACGATGTTTGCTTAGCTTAAAAAAGATTAATGTCAGCAGGGTAGACAGTGATGCAGTGACCCGAATAACCTGGGATGTACATCACTTTTTGGACATTTCCATTACAAGATTATTGCCCTGTGTCATATGTGTGCATCCATACAGGCTGACACGGCTCATGGGATACCACTAAAAGCCTTACACGCAGATCATGTGGGCCACCAGACATGAGTTTAATGAACACAATACATGGACTCAGGAGAAGCTACTGTTTGAGATTTCAGGAGCACCCTAAAGAAATAGAGACCAAGATAAGGGTATCTGAGAGATGTCAGTAATATAGAGTCACTCGATGCCATGAAGCGTGCTCAAAATTGGATGGTTGGGCTCACTTTATATAAATAACTCAATGCATGGCTGAATCATTTATTCCGTGCCTTGGTGTTTTTGAAAAGAGTAGTCTAATGTCCCAAGCGTCTAGAGAAGAATGCATATTAAGGTAGAAGAAAAAACTGGATATGCGCCAGTGGGACCTTATTAGAGCCCTTCTCTCCGCAACAAATCTCCTAAATGGCACGTAGTTCGGGACACGGGAAAAGCGGCAAATACATACGGGGGAGTCTGCAGAATCCACCATATGTTAAAGATAGTGAGGGTCCCTTAAAGCACTGATACATGTGTGTGGGAACACAGCAGTAAGCGATTAAAAGGGCAGTTAGTCCTGAAAAGGGAAGCAATTAGATAAGCAAGGTTTGCCCCCGCAGCACTGAAATCACCTCTTCTGAGATATGAGCGTTATGAAGATCCAGCTGCGTTTAGGGGTTTTTAAGTGTGTGCATATGTGTACACACCAGCGTTCAAAAGTTTACGGTCACATAGCTGTTTTTTAGGGAAAACAAGAAAATTTCTGCCTGTAACATAATTGCAAAAGGGGTTTCTAATGACCAATTAAACCTAAACCTGGATTAGCGAACACAACCCGCCATTGCAACACTGGAGTGATGGGAGTGATAAAGGACATAAAGTGACCCTAAATTTTTGACCGGTCGTGTATATACATGTTTTGTCCAGGGCAGTGGCAGCCACTTTGCCACAAAACTGGGGCAGACCACCATAGTGGGTGACCAGTCTTCAATGGTTTGCCACTCCTCAATGGGCCATTTACAAGGGAGAAGTCTGTCTTAATCCAGCCCATTTACAGTAGACGGTCAGGCCTAGGGACAAGATAAGATCGGTGACAGCAGACATCGCCCTTTAAGTATCCAAATGGTACGCCGGCCCTGGCGTTACAATGTCGGAGAACATTCTTTCGGAGTGTTCGTTTTAGAACAATTTAGCAGGATGCCCCGAAGTCGACAATGATAGGGTTAATGGAAATGCAGGCAGCTACACCACAGGATCGAACATTCACATTTTATGACATTTCTCTAAATCCAGTTTCGTATTCCACCTAGAACCGTCACAGCTGGACTCCCTGCAACTTCAAAGCATACTGACAGTCAGCAGGCGGTGGTGACAATGGGCAGATCCAGAGTCAGAGACGCAAACGTAGAGCCCCAGAAGGACAGCAGGTTGAGGAGAGGAAGGGCAGTCGGATTACAGACATAGTTTACTGTTATCAAATAAATGAGATTGTGTAATAGAACAAGCCGGGAGAGATGATGTATCTGGCCAGGCTTTATTACTGCACCATAAGAACTAAATTCACTTGCTGCCGACTTAACCCCATGAATATTTCTTTCTCATGACAGTTGCCTTGTGGCTAATCTCCTAAATAGTTTTAAGAGTCATGGAGGCCATAACCTTAAGTTTGTTAAAAAAAAACCCTTAATAGGCACATTTCTCTTTAAATGGGAGGTATAAACTGAAAATAGAAAAGCAAGTGCACCTGCTGGGAGTCCCAACTGAGAAATCAGTGTATTCGTTGCTCTTTGTGTCTCGTTTCTTTGCCCGCATTTCACTAATTAAGGTATTTAAGTGTTTCTTTTCTCCGATGTGAATCAATCGGGTAGTATGATAACCTTTGCTGTGAAGAGTACGTGCCAGAAAGGTTAATATGCAGTGATCTTTCCTTATTTTCCAAAATATCATCCTGTCTTCTTCTCGGTATGGCTATTGACTGTAAACTGGGTAAAAAGCACATGCCCCCCCCCCAAGGGTCACTCAACCTCCCACTCATACTTTATGACAGGGGATTCCTTTCCCTCTCTTGACAAGTCTGTCTGGTTCTCTCCATCATGTAAAAGGTCACCTTTAAGGGTATGCCTGAGGCAGAGACATTTGCATTGCAGAGCATGATCAGAAGGTGCTGGAGAACGTACAGGTGTCATCGCCATTAGCCCATCAAGGAAGTAAAACCAATCTATAGCTTCTACTGGACGGTGCTGCTATCTGTTGGTCATCTCTAGTATTTTCATAGTGGAAATTTACTTCCGTACTAGTAAATCTTATTGTGTAATACCGCATCATACTGATAAACATTCATTCTTGTCAAACAGCATTCGCATTCTGTGGGTGTTTTCTGGTGAAATATGAAATGCTGAATATCAGGCAAAAGCAAAGACCCAGTAGCAGAACGCTAATGAATTAACCAATAACCAATAAAAAGTGTCTTTTTAGTTTTTACCTCTGTGTCTGTATATAAAATGTAAAAGTTTGTTCGGTGTACGATAAAAACAAGGACAGAGTGATAGCTTTAGCTACTTTTTGTTATACAATCTGGAGAGTAACATTTCAGATTATGAATTATCATAATTCTCACACCTATACATACTGTATAGTAACCATATTTTATTCATTTTCGTTATATTATTAACCAGAGGGGAATACAGCTAGTACATATGTATGGGACGCAGCCTGTGGAGGGGCCCTTGGGCCCCCAGTGACCCACACTTGTGTTCTCTCACAACATCTCTACCTTGAATATCAATGCTTTTCTTTGAGGTATAGGTACCTTGGTGGCCAGAGGGGAGCGCTATACCTCTTTAACAAGGGGCCCTGGAGTAAGACTGGGTGGGAGTCTTTAACCATGAGGACATTTGAGAGATGAGGTGTTGGGCTTTTTAAACATGGAGGGGCCTAGGAGGATTAACATGGTGGACCGTGATGTGCTGAGGTCCCTCAGATGAGACTGGGCCTGAAAATGTATAATTGTAATGAAAGTTGCCATGTTGTTGCTACATCACTTGTTTAGAATCTCTGCTGTTCATGCCAAAATGATACACCTGGACCAAAGGAGGTCCATTCCTTTCTAACGTCGTCAGATAGTATGATGACAATGCAACCTCCACTGTGGGACCAGGAGAAATGGAGGAAATAAGCATGAAATGTTCTAGTTCCTCCTTTGCCTGGAGACAGAGAAAAATAACAATTGAAACAACAAATTAAACCAAAATTAAGTTTAAATAAAAGTAAAATAAGCAATAGATCTCATGTCTAGATTTAGTTATGGTTTTTGATATACAACAGATTCAAATCCATTTTTCATTTCACAGTTTTGCTTCATTTTACTAATTTTGGGAGACAACAGGAAGACAATCAGATGAGATTTGGTAAACAACTTACATATCCGTTCCTTATTTACATATGATTTTTACGGTAATATGTTGTTGAGATCATATTGATGACTGCGCGGATATGGTTCAGGCGACGAAGGAGTTATTAGAAATAAATAAGGATCAGCGAAACCCACAAGCTGGTGCCCAGAGCTTTCTCCTATTAAATTCAATCACGTACCGTAAGTAATTAAGAAATGTCGGTACATTCCACAACCGCATTCTTACAATGATCTGGTGGCCGTTGTCCTCTCATGGAATGATTTAAGTCCAAAGCGACATGTTTCTTTTCATTCCAATTAAGTAAGCTCTGCTTGGTTATCTCTAAATCTTCCTATAAAATACCAGAAAAAAATAAGCAGTGACATACTTTTGTATAGTCCATTGTGATAAATTGCTGGTTTATTAGTATTGCGCAATGAAATCAAAGTTAAAATCAGTACATGGCTGGATGACGCACATTGTCACCCCATGGCAGGGTCGCCGGAGTTGCCTTCTGAAAAATACGCGTTCCGGGGTTTTGCCGCTTGCCGGGTATCCTTGTGAGGTGTGTTTCTAATAACAAAAAATGGTCGCCAGCAAGCTTGTCTCGTCATTTGTTACTTCCATGATCCCATGGAGACTGGAATTCCTGGAAAACAGTTGTGATACAGTTATGTATATAAAATACAAGCAAGCTGATGTCTACAGAAAACAGTACTTAAGAGGACGGTACAGTGTCCCGTACAGCCTCACCAGAAAATACATACTAAAGTAATTTTAGGGAGAAGCTGCAGCTACAGGGCTTGAAGCAGCCAACCTGTGGCAGCCAACCTGAACATCCAGGCTCCAGCTACCCGGACCCCCTCCCTTTTCGGAATGTGGGTAGGTGGTCCCGCTGATGTCGGTGGGTGGTCCTACTAAAATAGTGATGAATGAGTTAATAATGCTAATCTGTGAAACGCAGCAAAAAACAATTAAATCGCCGTGTGATACTAAGCCCCCCCGAGTGGTCCCCGTCTGCCGCTGTTATGTTACACTTTGAGTCATTAGTCTAATGATTTCCATTGCTGGTTTTAAATAGATACAGAGCTGCGATGTTGCTTGTTTAATTTGTAACAGGGGTTTGGACCTCTGCTAACAGGGGTTTGGAGCGCCGCATGATGCAGGGTGTCACCCCGGACGAGAGGTTCAATCTGAAATGTAACAAAATAATTATATGACTTTGGGATTGCACAATCAGGTACGTGCTCTTCAACGAAAGGACAATCACACTTCTTTCCAGAAAGAAGGCAGAGTAACACAAGGAATGTCCTGTCCCCAGCAAGAACCTGTTCTATATATATATATAGGCACAAAAGAGTTAAAACGTCACCGTCAGGGCCACGTGCCGTGTTCTGTGACAGTTTTTTGACAAGAGAGGAAATCGGAGCCTCTCTTATAACAGCAAATTAATTACACGGTAATACGACCTTTTTGCTGCACTGCTTGCAAAGAAAGCAAAATGCCTGCACTGTACTGTGCACGGGGGTATTAAAAGGCTACATCAACAATAGATGTATATATCGGTTGTGACTAATTCTTGCCCCTTCAAGTGGGGTCCTCGGCATTCTCTTGAAGAGCATGTAATATGTAAATTAAAGTATTCCCATTAACCCTTCATTATCTGTTGTAGTGTCTAATCGAAAAGGACAAAATAAAGATAATTCACAAACTCACAAGAAAATTCAGATTTTCATAGTTTTCACCCATTTCTTAACGTGCTCTATTTTTGCTGTGTAGCGAATTCTACGCCTTTACTGCTCTTGCTGTAAGGAACACTTTTCCTTGTTGTCCAAGTTTCATGTCCGTAAGTCTCCCGATCATATTAGTTTTTGTGTGTATGTGTTACTTTTTGAATGTAAAATTGCAGATTTACACTTAGTTCTATGATACTAAATATTCCATATGGGCAAGCAAATATAAGAGAGAAAAAAATCTTGGAAATGTCATCAGATATATATATGTTAATTCTTCTATCTCTCGAAAAACATGCATCTTTTCTGCTCACTTAGAAAATGTCAGCTATTAATATCACGTGTTCCAGCAGATCACAACCTACATAGAGAACAATACACGCAAACTACATGCTTAATGGTATTAAAGTCCCACCATGCTTGTGGAATTACTATTTTCTAGCATACGAATAGGTTAAAAAAAGCCAGAATATAATTTGTTTGCTGCTCCCTTAGGCTGTATCTGTATGATGTCATACTATATCCATGATGTCATACGATGATAATAGAAAACAAGTAACACATTTAGAAGCACTTAATTACCTCGCTGTGCGTATTTGCTGACCTATTAGATTTGACATTTTTGTGCAAAGGGGCAGCCGTCATTTTTAATGAAGTTCATTATCTAGAAGCATCCTGCGGTGACAGAGGATGTTTGTCTATAGGTCGATCGATTTATGTGCAGAGGGTTCTAGCGCTGAGTATACTTCAAAAGTGTAAATAGTAATTAACCCCTTAATGACAAAGCCCGTACATGTACGGGCTCAAAATGCATTGTTTTCAATGGGTTTAGGGGCCGCCCATTGTCCTTAAGGGGTTAAAGCAGATGTTTTCTCTCTAAAAATAGTCTACAACTCCATATAATAACCAGCTTTAAATGCCCTGGACCTTTATCATTGATCCTATGACCACAGGCAGTGGAATTACTACAAGCGGCACACGGACTGCAATTGCAACTGGGCCAAGAGTCCGCGTGGCACAATGCCTTGTCCGCCTTCGTGGGCCAAGCAGCATGCAGAGTGTCTCCATCAGTACAGTTCTCCGTTGGCGTGTTCTTTGCGTTATCACATGTATTCAGGACAGGGGTAGTTTGAGGGGGGTAGTTTGAAGGGGCAGAGAGGGGGGGTAGTGAGGGGGGGCACCAGAGGAGTAGTCCCCACAGGGCGCCTAAGGCCGGCTCTGATTCAGGATCATATTCAGATGTCCCTATACTGCACACTAACCATCGTGGTGATACCTAGATAGTTCCTGATACCCTCTGATCAAGAGGGTGTTGATGTGCGTGAGTGTGTGTGAATGAATTAAGCTCTGCCGTTATGTATTAATATACATAGTTTGTTCATTAAAAAAAAATAATAAATGAATATTTATCTGACGGTTACTGGGATTCCATATTTTGGTGTTAAGAGACGCAAGAATACTTAATATTATTAATAGTATTTAAGGCTGCTTTGAAACGGAAGAAAATAAAACAATGAAAGAGTGAAAAGGTTCTTTTGATCTGTCTCTCGCTGTTCCGAGCTCTAAAATTAGAACGCAATTCATGGCTACTGTCGAGAAAATGTATTGGTGAAAATAGACCAGAACCCCCCCCCCCCTCCCCGTGTGCCGTGAAACGCTCACGTGTTGAGTAACAAATGTAAAAATAGAAGACTTCACTAATAAGTACTAAAAAGTTCTCTTTGTGGGCTAAAAGGAACTGTCGCCGTCACAGCTTACGGCATAAATCATTTTATCAGTCCACCCATATATAAATTAATCACCGGTCCCGTTAAGACCAATAGATGGATTTCTTTTCATTATTTTAACCCCTTAATGACAAAGCCTGTACATGTACGGGCTCAAAATGCATTGTTTTCGATGGGTTTAGGGACCGCCCGTTGTCCTTAAGGGGTTAAAATTACTATAAGTGGGTAATTCCTACTCTTGGATCATAATTATTGCGCAACAATCTCTTTATCTGATTTTTTTATTAACCAGTTGGTATTCTCATTATTCCTATAACTTTGCAAACAGTAACCAAGAAGTGCAGCCCTGCATAGAGTATAACGTATACATGTAGTATCAGCGTACGGTGAGTCTCAGACCCGCTAAAATGGTGTTTTTATGCTGCATTTTGTTCGTTTTGCAGCTGCACCTCCCTCGGCATGCACCGTGTCGTTGTTGTTAAACATGTTATTGCAATTATGTTACCTAATTCTCGGCAGCATGCCAAGTGCCGGAAGAAATCCCAACCGCACCTCACATCTGCGTCGCAGCCAAAATACTAGTAATTAGAGAAACATAAAAAATATGATGACAAATAAGGGGCATTTGGTCCATCCGGTCTGTCCATTTTTATTATTTTTCTGCCTGTTGTAAAGTTTCAAACCACATGTGATCCTTGGGCTTGTCTTAAGCTCAACACTGGTGAATACCGACGCTATGCATGTTTAAATACCCCTACTATATGACCCTGGGCTGCTAAAGCTGGGAGGCTATCCCACGTCTCCACCACTAACACGATGAGGAGAATATGCCAACAACATTTGTCCTGAGGTAGGTCCTCAGTAGGGAATATGACCATTGTATGTAAGACTTATGTGTCTACATAAAACACATGGAACCAAATCCAGACAAAGGAGTGATTCCCTATTTGGAGTGTCTAAAGTTCTCAATTTGGGGAAAAAAGTTTCATTTATACACTTATTGGTCATATAGAAAAATAACGACATCTCGTGTAAGGCCAAGTAGATTGAGAGGCTCATCGAAGGGTTGGCCAAAGGTAGGTCTACAGGCACTGCATAAGGATCGTGAGAATTCTAGTCTGTAGATGGGCACAGACATTGGCTTTGTGCTAGAGCGGCCCCCGTACATTGAAAGTGGGGCAGAATAAAGAGGGCATGATCTCCATAACCCAATGGAAAGGGTTTACCATTCAGATCTGGCCACCAGTCGCACTGAGCTTCTTTTCCTATACAGGTCCGGGGGGTAGAGGGTGGAGAAAGAAGAGATACTATAAACAACTACAGCGCTAAAACGAGAGAGGACGAGAAAGGTGAGAGGAGGAGAGTGAGGCGCGGGGAAGGTATTCAGAAAGCAGGTCAGGTCTGTGAGACAGATGGGAGGAGATATAATTTATTGGGCTATGTATATATATATATGTATATTTATGAATAATGCATTAGAGAAGAACAATCACCACCAGGAACATCCAAAACAGCAGGAGCTGAAATGCCTGAAATGCAAGATACCGTCTGACACTTCGCAATCAGATCGTTGGGACGAGCAAGGTAAGGAACCAACACTATGGGTCGCGCTTATCCCAACCAACGCATTTCTATCAGGGGCTTCAGCAAAGGTTGCTTGCCTTTTGCATACAGCTGCCTGGCTGGGCTTTATTCACTTAATTGTGCAGCTTCAACTGGGAAGAATGGCGCTTGAGACACAAAATCTTGAATGTGTAGATCCCATGATAGGGTTTGATAAAAAGTAAAGGAGGCTTGATTCATTTGGAGGGTCAGGTATCTGCACACCTAGTTTCCTTCATACTTTATGAAGCGTGCTAGTTCGGTGCGTGCGCGCGCGCAAATGCATTTGAAGCATACCCGCGCATGCATGTTACCTAGGAGCTGGCATAAAGGAGCAGTCATATATATTTACCAGATCTGGAATCCTTCCCAAATAAAGTCCTTCCCCAAGATCCTTTGGTTGTTCATCTCTTTTTCTGGGATCCGAATCAATATGTTTAACGATTTCTGCTTCACATACATAAAATGCCAGAAGAAGAGACCTAGATAGTGTTGAAAGCTTGCAATCTATTTTTCTCCAGCCAATAAAGGTATCCAAACGTGAGTATTTTCTTTCTACGGCCGTCTTTAAGGAATATATAACTGCCCCCCCCCCCAGTCTCCTCTACCTCTCTATACGCTGCAAAGCGTTCTGTTTGCAGAAAGCTAATTTAACAAAACCTAGTTGCAAAGCGTGTCGCTCCGAAGCGGATTTGTGTACACGCTCATCCAAACACGAGAGACCGCATGTAGCCAAAGGCAGAGCGAGTGCTGGCATTGATTAAGGTGCCGTTCTGCAAAACATGAATTGCACTCTCTAGTATGTTCATCAAATAAACCTTAACAGGTCTTTTTTTATTATATTATTTCTTCTGAATATTTAATCACGTAGAAACCGGCTTTTTTGTCAAATTCTTGCAACAAAAAATAAAACACGAGAGGCAAAATTGGATATGATTTAAGAATTATTTCTGGAAAAGTAGAGTAGGTGGAACAGCACCTTTAACATTCTACGTGAAAGCAGTGAGAATACACATGGCATATACTGTATATACATATATATATATATATATATATATATATATATATATATATATATTCCATCACTTGTTATTATATCTGTTGGTTTTGGTTGGGAACGCTCAACCAGAGATTTAAATTTAAAACCTAACCTTTGGATGCCCCCCGACACCCCAAAGTATCTGGAGATAATATTTTGATGATCATTGGACTAAGTCCCCTTAATACACCGTGTTGGGATGAAGCATCCGACAATCTACAGAGTACAGAAGAAGAATTACCCGTCGTGAATTTCTACTGTAACATCACAAGGTTGTTTGAATAATGAATGGTAATGAATGATAACAACCCAAGCACGCCTACATTCCTTTACTGTAACTGATACAGCGAGGGAATGGGATAGGCATCTTATGCTATAATTATTCTGCTGTGAAGGTGCTGCTTTGAATATAACAATGTCTACATTTGCATGTATGGAGATTTCTATGGCACTGTTACCGGATCTGGTAGTCATAACCAAAGCGGATGGCATACAAAATCAACTGAATGAGCACCGTCGTCAATGGCAATGTGAGATAACAGGGGAAATTAGTCAACGGCAAATGGAATTCAGCCCAGTTTGACTCTCATTAGCAGAACATAGCGTGCTAATTAAGAATGTTGGAATAAAGATAAATGACTCCATATAAATGATAATTTTCTCACAAATTGTATAATGTATGCATTCCTAGTTTATCCTATTCTCTTTCGGTTAGCGGTATATCGGTGCAATAATAAACCTACATTACGCATGGATGTATAAAAATCCAATCTGACATGTACGCAGGTTAAACAGATATAGAGACTTTTTTTTCAAGGGAAAGAGTTAAAAAAAAGTAATTTTTTTTCTCAAGTATGATATTAATAATTGATGGATACTATAAATCAGAAAGCGGTCTTGCAGGTGCTGTGACGCATGCGATTAGCTTGTTAAAATAGTTTCTTTTATAGAGTTTGCTTTGTGTGTAAATATAAATGCCGGTGCACGTAAGGGAGGTGTGACGGAGGACCTAAGCTTCTGATCTATAATCATAATAATGGATGTTATGGATAGAAAAGGCACACTGAGCAGTGAAGCGGCCCGTTCTTCAGAACCAACAGGACATCGATGAGGTCTTACCCCTCCGTGGGTGTTGTAAGGATATTTGGCATGTGGTGTTAATGGACATCTGCTCGAGAGACGATGTGGTTTTGAGACCAACATTCCCTTGTCCCTCTTTTTTGTCCACACTTTTGCTAGAGGACTATAATTTTGGGTATGTATCGGTGTAACTTACTCTGTTACGTGGCCATGAAGTCATCAAAAGCAAGTCCACCGCCTAAAAATTCCCTTTTCTTAGTATTTTACTAGTAAACTTGTAAAAAAAAACATCTGAAAAAGTTCTACGCACATTAGCAAAACCACATTTTGTAAAATATACTATATAATTGCCATCAGGCGCATAATCTGACCTATCCCTCACCACCAAGCAATGTATTTTCTAAACATTCTCGACGTTATCAATCGAAATCCAGCTTCACGTCTGCAGTGAATTTTAATGACACAAAGTAATATTGTTCCCCTTTTGGAGACATCGCGATGGACCTGGCTCAAGGTCACAGGATAAGATTTTGATAAGCTGAGTGCCAAATACATAAATAAAATGAGAATTGATCAGGTGTAAGAAAGATGTTCTTGGAACTGTGAAGAAACCGGTGTCATTGGTAATAATAAGAAAGGTACGTGAGGAACACGGCCTATAAATAGCTGAACTCAATAATTACCATCGTCATTTTGGTTACATTACTGTAGGAGATGCCTCGTTCCTGGGTAATTATACATGTGGGGTATATGTTGCCTCTCCCTGAAAGGTATGTGCAAAATGAAATAGACATGAGATAATTCCTTTCCAACTAGGTGTTATTTTGATTCGGTGTGTGACGTGCGTAAATACAGACTATTTGAGCACCGGAGGCCATTAGCTGGCCAGGTATCGTTGACGCTGCAGTTCCACAACAGCTGCAGGTCAGTACCGGCCCTAGGGATTTAGTGCCCTTGGTATACTATGTTTCCTGAGCTCCCCTCCAGCATGCGCTGACTTACTAATATAGGAGAGAACATAGCTGATACCTTGACCTTTGGAGTCACCTGCTCTCTACTCCTGCTCAAGAGATACAGAAGGAACATCTCATAAAGCCTCATGAGGTTCGCTTACCTATATGAAAAGTGATAAACATCTCAACCTGTTGTTTAATTGTTTAACATTTTACTCTTCTTTTACAGATGTCTCTAACGCTGACCACCGTTAATAGCTCCAACTGCACCGTTAACAACTGCAACAACACAATCGTGGATGAAAGGGATCCCTATGTGGCACGATGGAACATTGCTATCCTCGCCGTCATATTTTCCTTCGCTACCTTCAGCAATTGCTTAGTTCTGTTCACCCTCTTGAGGCGGAGGAAGCACAATGCCCTCATGCACACTTTCATGATCCATCTCTGCCTGGCGGACTTGGTGGTCTCGTTCTTTCAGGTTCTTCCACAACTCATCTGGGACATAATTGATCGTTTTCAAGGACCGGATATAGTCTGCAAAGGTGTTCGATACCTACAGGTTGTGGGAATGTTTGCTTCATCATACATGATCGTAGCCATGACTTTTGACCGACACCAGGCAATATGTCGACCAATGATGACTTTTAAGAAAGGGTCAGCACGCTGGAATGTCCCTGTCTGTTTGGCATGGCTGGCCTCAGGTTTACTTAGCATTCCCCAAATCTTCATCTTCTACAGGAAAGAAGTCCTTCCAGGAGTTTATGACTGTTGGGCTGACTTTGCAGAAAACTGGGGTGCGAAAGCCTACGTTACTTGGATAACTGTGATGGTTTTCATCTTGCCAGCTTTGTTCATTGCTACATGCCAGGTGCTGATCTTTCGGGAGATTCACCATAGCCTCTACTTGGGGACCGAAAGGTCACCAGGATCAAGAAGAAAGCGGAAACTGGTCGGAGGGAAGAATGGTGTGCAGCCGGTCTCCGATTCTGGGGTGACGACCGCCATGTCCAAAACTGTCCGGATGACTCTCGTCATAGTGCTAATATACGTAGTGTGTTGGGCTCCATTTTTTATCGCTCAGCTATGGAATGTTTGGAATCCAAAATCAGCTGCTGACAGTGAGTTGACAAAATATTTCAATGCATCTTTAAGCACGTAAACATTGTTTTATAGACCGGTAATATCCGTCCGCTAGAGGCGGCCAGTCTGGAACAAAACAAAATCAATTAGAACCCAAACACATCCAGAGCTGGAGAAAAGGGGGATTTCACCTTATAGGACCTTATAAGCGAGCCAAGACTGAACTTCGGGCATGAGTGGCAAATAACCCAGTAGGCTAGTGCCCTATAGTCCCTAACACCTGTGATTTATGCGCAGCTGGCCTTAAAGAGCCGGGGTCCAGTATGGAACTGCTTAGAACCGGGTGCAATATGAGGACATGTGAGCTTTTAGAGGAGAACGAAGGTGTACCCGGAGCCTTCAAGGGCTACTTGCACAAGGGCCTCGAGTTTGATAATAATGGTTCACATCCTCAGTTCTAAAACGTCCCTGGGCCTTTAATCATATGTTTCTTTGGCCAAAGCAGAACATGTGATGGGATTATTTTGGGCTCTGGAGTGCTACGTAGCATTGCATTTATACACCAGTGATACTGATAAAGGATCTGACCATCTTAGATTCAACATTCCAGGTCTCACTATATATATATTGAGCTCCGTAGGTAAATGACAGACATTATAGATTATTACAAATGTACAATTTGTAATGTACGATTGACAATGACTTGCACACCCCCTGACCTAATTTGACTTTAATGGAAAATTACAAAACGTATGATGGAGAAAAACAGGATGAGATGCGAGAAAAGATAGCAAAGCACCAAAGAAATGGAAAATTAGAGCATGCGAACGCAACGACTGAAAAAGAAATCAGATAGGACGAAAGGAATGTAGTAAGGACGTGAAAACATTATTGTGGGGGTCATACATAGAATGTGAATAATGATAAGAAAAACTGACAAATCTACCTGCTGTAAGATCGCAAAACATTGACCTTGTCCTTGTGTTACGCCTAACCCATGCGTGCTTAAATTCCATCGCTGTATTCATCTCTACTACCTTTACTGGACGGCGGCTCTGCGTATCTACCACGCTCTTAGGCTTTTGGCTGCACTAGCTTGCTTTTGAATGTTTGACATTTGGGAGCACAGAGATGAAACAACTAAACTCCTTTACTTCCTTAAAAAACGTTTATCTATAAAAAAAATAATGAACGCAGACATGTCTATTAATAATTTAGTTCAACGACAGCGATATGAACAAAATGAACATCATCAAAGTAATGGCTGTACCCAAGGT
Organism: Spea bombifrons; assembly: GCF_027358695.1. Classification (NCBI taxonomy): domain Eukaryota; kingdom Metazoa; phylum Chordata; class Amphibia; order Anura; family Pelobatidae; genus Spea; species Spea bombifrons. The sequence goes on from NC_071094.1 coordinate 7,913,611, forward strand.
GGCCGAAATGATGACCTTTCTTCTGTATACTTTTTCAGTCCACGAGATTTCGTAACCACAAATTTGTGCGAATCCTACTAGCCATTGCGTTTATAGTAGAAAAATGTTTATTTTATAAAAAATAAGCTATTTATAACAATAACAATAATGGTTATTTATATAAACTCCTTTCTGGTAGTTTCTAAACATTTCTGGGAGTTTTATGAATGCACAATCTGCGCTCTTATGAAACGGAGACCGAAAAGGGACTGTCCTCAGAAGGTGGACGCCTGCGATGTATCATATAATATTACACGGTCTAAAGAGAGAGAGATCAGAGAATCAGACAGGATACTGCGGAGTAGAGGCGACAATGGAAAGAGAAGCAGTGGGAAGCGCTCTAAACAAGCTTTAACTTGCGAGATAACCCTTTGTCCTTTGGCACGATCTGTGCGTTTCCCAAAGCTCTCTGTCCCTGAGCTTTCTAAAGAGTAAACATTCGTCGGAGCTGGGACAAGCAGACTCCTAGCCAGTGGGCATTAAACCCCATGGAAACACGGTATAAGGGAAATATGCGGTAGTTAGAGGATGCACGCAGCTATGGCAATGTAAATAGCACCCCTATGACCTGACTCCAAAATATTAACTCTTTTGTCACTCATCCACAAGGCTAAGGACCAAGTATGGTTTGAGGTTCTACAGCAGGTAAAAGGTAGAGCGCCAATCGCCTCCTTGCCTGCTGTCAAATTCTAAATGATTCTAACGTTGGGATTCATGGGAACCACATGGAACTGTTATACTTTGTATCAACTGTACATATGTTTCGGCATCTGTAATGTAGTGAAGGATGACAGTACTGTATACGAGTTATAGGTAGCCATCCCTTATTTAAAGAGCACTGCAGAGCTCTGGGGACGCGCAAACCCCATAGTCCAACGCAGAAATGGGCGGAGAGTGAGGCGCGTCAGAAGGCTGCTCCCACGACCCAGAATATTCCCAAGCATGTTTACAGGGCCTTCCAAGCTGCTCTTAGAGGTGAAGCTCACTCTTCCAGGCCCTTCACAGGCCCGGACTGACCATCTGGCTCACTGGACAAATGGCCGGTGGTCTGGTGGCTGATAGGGTCTTATACTTTGTAACGTGTGGCCGCCTTAAGGTGCCAGGCCTAATTAGTCATGATCAGGCTGCCCCTCTCCCTCCATTTATTTTCCTACACAATAGCCACCATCAGCGAGTGTGTTACGCAACACAGGTTTTATTCCAGTATCCACAAATTCCTTCCGTTATCCTCTCAAATACACTTTAGGGAGGGTAAAATTCCACACCCTGTTTTCATGCAAATGTCCCAGGAGCCACAAAACCCTAATAAACACGTCCAGCCTTTCCCAAACACTCGGCAGGTGTCCCTATTGGATTTGGCTCTTCGCTTAGTTTTTGTTTTTCGAACATGGTGCATTCTTAAAAGATTCCCAATATATTAATATAGCCCTGGAGCAAAATTCTGCTCTCGCACATTTTAAGGCCCAAAAGAAATATATATATTTTTTTCCTTGGGTGGTGTTGGTTTGCATTAATTCCCCGTGAGAATTAAAATGAATATTGTGATTTGAAGTCATTATGTAACAAGAATAGTCCAGCGGCATTAGCATAGTTCACATAATACCACCATGTCAAGCAACTGGCCCGCTATGATCATGTATTCTGTTCTGTGGAGAGGAGATAACTACGTTCCTCTGACTAGGGAGACTGTGAGAAGATTTAGTAAGTAGTTTAATATCGTAGAATGCTGTCAAGTTTATGAGTTGTAACAGAGAGAAAACAGGAGCGAGATTTAAGATTTAGAACCACAAATAGATCAATCAGAATTCTGACATGGAGATGGAGCATGAGATCTGGCATAGACCAGACCTTGTGATTGATACAATCTCCAATTCTTAGTTTTTAGGCCAAGTTACTACGTTTGAACGTTCTGCAACCAAAGAATGATTTAGGCTACTAAGGCAAAGCAAATCCAGGAACAAAATGGAGAATCCCATTCATATTCTCTGGTTTTCAATGGAACCCCAAACTCAGTTAATCAGAATACCCTCTGAAGTCTTAACACTGAACGTAAGGAGTGCATTAGATGAGTTCAAGGCTGTTGTGGCCAAATGAGTACATCATTCATAATCTCCAGTTCACACATAATTTTCACATATTACTGACCAGCTCAGGTATCGAAACAACTACCCCCCGGCCATTTGTGGACTGTATAATTAAGTAACTAAGTCCCTCCAAATACTTCTTACACCCCTTGTAGGGGCATCACTATACCTGTGTAAAAGTATGTGTCTGGAATGGATGGCCAATGTGGCCAGTTCGCAAAACTCAAGGTTGGTTAATTACTAACCCAATGATGAACTATAAATCATATCATATGAATTACGAAAAGCTCTGGTAATGATTATGCTACATCCCAAAACGAGACAAGACGTTTTATTTTATTTGAGAAAACCCCAATAGCTCTGTCTCTCTCAAGTCACGTCTTGCCACCCAATTGATAATGTTAAGTTCCTATCCTATCCTTTCTATAAGGCAAACGTGTGAATTCAAATTATTATTGTTACATTTAATGACAGCTTTTGTAATAAAATCCACGTGTTTATTAGAAATATGTAAATTGGCACATATAGCAGCATATGGCACCCACACATTGTGTATAATTGCATAACACCTTATTTTTTCTCTCCTTGTAGATGCCGCCATTAGCATCCTGATGATTGTGGCCAGTTTAAACAGCTGCACCAATCCCTGGATCTACACGATCTTCAGCAGCAGCGTCTCTAAAGATGTCCAGGCCATCCTGTGCTGTGGATGCAGAAAGAAAAGACGCAAGAATTCTCTGCCTGAGGACTCCTGCTTTACCGGTTCCACCTCCCTGCCAAAGGAATCGCTTTACTAATTAGTGGGATGGAGAAACGCAACAGAACCAAGAAGCCTGCGCAAGACCAACACCTAATTACTCTATAACACAATGACCCAGTGGAAAAACAGATACAAGGTGTATGGTGGAAATGCTCAACTTGTTATAATTCACTAAGACACGGATCATTAAGATGATAAATAGAACATCCACAATGGAGGAGCATCTAAACTCTTTGGAACCACTGGAAGACCAATCAATAGTACTTTGCATTGAAACATCCAGTGGGTGCAACCAGCATATTGGACATGGTGTTTGGGTAAAATGATGTCTAAATGAGAATGTAAGTTTTGTTAGCAAGCCATAGTTGGAATTGTATTAAGGTCTATGGCTGGATACGCATGGAATATGGAAAAAATAAAGACCCAAACGAAGCTGACATTAATTAAACTAAACACAGAGGATGCTATGAAAAAAAAAGAATTATTTTCTACCACATTGCATGAAGGTAGAAAATTCTACCTTCAGGGCAGGAATTCCTCGACAAGAAAATCAATGATGATTCTCACAGGGTCAGATTTGTACCCCGTGGACCTCTAGACACAAACTGGCTCACCCCGATGCGCTAAAATAAATTTACATTTTAAGCTATGACTTTGCAGGCGGGAGATTCACGGAAACTGTGAAGAAACTGTGAAGAGAAAAATGGGGAGGATGTGGCAGAAATCTGTCCATGGATGCTCAGAAATGGCTGTCCCAAACCTTTACGACTGATACCCCTTGCCACATTATTAACTTTGTAATGGACTACAGATGGGCCAGGGAAAGAACATCTGTCTTTGACAATAATAAGACTCAATAATTCATATATATATATATAACTTGGAATGTAAGAGTCTTCCTTCCCCAGAGTCCACCATTCTCTTTCCCTGGGAGAGCTGGCCAAGGACATCAAAGGATAAAGCTAACAGCACATGGACATGATTTGGGTCAACCTACCATTAAGCACATTTAAAAGTTGGGTTGGGATGCATACAGGGGGCCCAAGCTGTTACACCAGAGAGTTCTCGGGTACATTCATATATTACCCTGAGGTTTCTTTGTTTCTTAACGACTGAGCTACTTTACTTATGATGTACAAATTGTAATATGTATAAACATTTCCTAATATATATGAACATATTTGTAAAATAAGATGAATTTATATTTGGTTCGGGGGGTCGTTTCCTCTTTCCACAAGTGAATGAATAATCTACTTACAGACCGTAGAGTGGATATCTTTTATAAACAGCTCACTGTCTTTTCCTAGCCTCTGTTCTATCACAGTTTGTTTGTTAATTCATGGTATAGATGTGTTCATTCACTCACCCAAATAACAGAATAAAGAACTACGATCACCTAATGTTCTGTTTAATGAATACCCGTGATTTGCAGAGGGTATTGGGAACGACTGCTTAAATTTTTTAACCCCTTAAGGACAATGGGCGGTCCCTAAACCCATTGAAAACAATGCATTATGAGCCCGTATATATACGGGCTTTGTCATTAAGGGGTTAAGTTGTATCTTTGGAAACATGCAAAATACCAGTGACTTCAACTTCAGGATCCTTGAAGACACAGATAAGTACAAACGGAGTGTTCAGCCTAGTTTGATGTGAGTGCTCGGCCTTACATGACCTGCTTGTGCATGTGCCAGATTTACATGACTCACTACTATGATCTCAAACATCACACGCTTAGATCTAGTAAATGCATTGTGCCAGGTTTCCCATGCCCGCCTTCACATCGCTGATTTCCTTAAAGCCTGCCGATTCAAACCATTGTTCCCTTCTCAACATTTTCCGGTGCTAAGACGTCCAGCATGTAAACGGTGAATCATTTGAAAACATACATGGTGAAGGGCTGCACCGCTGCTCCTGCGTGCGTCACTCCACTGTTTCGGTGCTGTGTACCTCTATAGTGCCCACTCAAATGGTACTCGAATCCATCTGGCCTTCTCTCTTCCATTTAATGTACCATTAATGTACCACTAAATACCAAACCCAGTTGCAGAAGGGGCTATCGATAGGATACAAGGACACATAAAACGTCTCTGTGAAGCCCTGTCTTTAGCCATGTCTCTATTCATACCCTATTAAACCAAAATGCCTCTCCTTGATCATTTGGGAGGTGTAGTCCTTAACTGCTTAGAGGGGACACTGGTCAAAATGTGTATTTTTAGACAGTAATATATATAAAGTTCTTCCTTTGGCCAATTATATGGACCTTGGGATACCTTGGTGGGCCATTGGAGAGTTTTGCTTGGTGGCAGTACCATTAATTATTTATTAATAATAGCCCTAATAATATCTGAAGAGCGTTGCTTATTATATTAGGAAGCGACGTGATAGAATCTATTAGCCTGCATGTATTTCTCTAGCTGGAAAGATGAAGTTGATGAGAGTTGTGGTCCAACAACAGTCCAACATATTTGTTTTCACTGAAACCAGAAAAAGACACAAAAATAAAATAAACTTCTTTTTCCACCAAAAACATTATATGTGAATAATTACAACAAATTGGCAAATTAAGTTGGAAGCCGAATAGAAAATAATGCAGATTTTCGTGCGAGTGGGGGGGGTCACTCTGCCCCTGTTTATGATGATGATGTGAAATGCGAGGAAGGCTAAAAGCGCAAACGCCAGGACACAAAAAAGCAGCATTGCATATATCCATCAGGTACTAATGCTTCAGATGAAATGATCCATCCAAAAACAAACTTGTGTACGATCATTAGACTTTGTTATGTTTTACAGCACCTTACACTTGCCTTATGTACCCTAAATCTTTCAATAAAGCACTTTACACCCCAAAAAATGCGTCTCCCGTATCACAACATTTTTGTGAATTATTTGAGGTTCTTTGCTCCAATAAAGATTGTCACGTAAACCCTGTTATTATGAATCTAAAGGATATATGAAGGATAATTAATATAATTTTGGTTGAAACAATTCATTTTTGGGGTTTTCAGGTATGTTAGTTTTAATCGTGTTCATACAATGATTCAGTAATTTGGTATAATCCTCTCTCCCTCTCCCTATATATATCTTGCACGTAACTTTCTCCTTGATATCCTGTCCCGTGTCCTCATCTGACCCAGAACCAACCAACCAATCAGAAGAGGAGTACTGGAATCGGATAGGGTTATCAGAGGGAATCCGGAGACAAAAAATTTAAGAGAGCTGCTCAAACTAGAAACCAGATTAAATGATTTTGAAAAAAAAATATCTATATTTAGTTAAATTGTACTCATTAATAACGAGCAATGGAATGTACCGGAGGGTTTGAGAAATAACAGATCCACAGTGGCTTGATCTACAACATTGTTGTTTTAGTTTAAATGCATATCGCAGTCCATGTTGGAAAGACCCCAATGCATTTTACTTGCATGTAAATCAGTGCATGCCTTCTTTTGTTATTGGCGGTAGATAATTAGACCTCTCTCTTAGCATATGTGTGATTGGCTGGTAATTCCAATAGGAGTTCAACTGAGCATGTGCAAGGAACTTGGTCAGAAATAGTTTCACCAATCTTCATATAAATGTAGAGACTTCTTGTATGAAGCAGCCAAACGTGTTGAAGGTATTGACCTTGCGTTGAACTGCCAGTATTATGTGGGGGCATGCGTGAGACGTGATATCTCGCACTGATCACTCTCTACCCTTAATCCCCGTTTGTCTTGTTTTCTCTTTGCTAACCTGCAGGGCTGAATCAACTAACAATATGCACTTAGCCCGATAGATAAAATCAACATAAAGAAAGGGGATTAAAAATATGTTAGGAGAATATTTTATGTGAGTCAAAATTAGAAATGCCATCTCAGCACATTAACTGCACGTTGGCCAACCCAGGTGCTTTCTGCACGAAGGGCCGACCCTGCTTTATGTAAAGTCAAGTTTATCTCACAGCAAATAACTACAATTGAGTCATTTAATCCCCACAGGGATAATTGTGTAGGGCCCTGCGATGCACAGGGGATCCAAGGAGTCTCGAGGCAAGCAGGCTTTCTAGTAAAGATTTGAGTACATGCCTTTCCCACCAATAACTCATGGATACCCCTGTGGTCAAGTAGGCCCTTTGATCTTGGGCAAATGGCATCTGCATTTATTACCAGACATTTTGGACAATGCTATGCTTCCAAGTTTGTGGGAACAGTTTGGTGAAGACTCTTTATAATTCCAGCATGACCCATAAAGATATGTTTGGATGACTCTGGTGTGGAAGAATTTGACCGGCCGCACAGAGCCCTGACCTCAGCCCCATCGAACACCTTTGGGATGAACTGGAACGGAGATTGCGAGCCGGGCCTTCCCGTCCAACATCAGTGTCTGACCTCACAGACGCTCTACTGGATGAATGAGGAAAGATTCCCACAGAAAGTCTCCAGAAGCCTTCCCAGAAGAGTGGAAGCTCTTATAGCTGCAAAAGTGGGGACCAACTACATATTAATGCCTATGTATTTAGAATGCAATATCATCAACATCCCTATTGGTGTAATGGTCTAGTGTCCCAATACTTTTGTCCATATAGTGTATATATGCACGTAATTCACAGCACAGCGTGGATTTTTAGCCATATTCTACAAACTGGAGGACTTTCTATGGAGGTCACGCTACTATCCGTACATCTGGCTTGAGTGGAACGTATCACTGGACATTTATCATGACTGAGAAGGGGTAGCTCTTGGTTTGGTGGACAGACCAGTACTGGGAATTTCCACGTGCTTTATGGCCTGTTGATAGGTTTATTATGCAGTTATGTAAGGTTAAAGTCAATACCAGCGCATGTTTTGGAAGTTACAAAAAAGTTATTTTATTCCCTATACATTTATATTTTTTTAAGATTTCCTGTTTACCCATCATAAGCCCTTCACTGATAACTAGCCTGGGACATATTTGACATTGTGACCCAAAATATCATAAACTAAATTACAGAAAAGTCTATGAAGTAATGTGTTTTTGTAATTTAAAAAGGCATCTCCAGGGGCTTATATCATTTAAAATTATTTTGTTTAACCATTTAGGTGTAATGCTAGACCTCCCAAAACATAATCTATTTCTTTGTGAAAATATTTATAAAACATATAGTATATGAGATGATAAGCCGTCATTAAATGCAAGATGTGATCCCGAATTAAACACACTTTATTTTAATATAACAGTTCTCATAATACTACAATTTAATCATTGATAATGTAAAAAAAAAGCTCATGAACCTGTGACAATACCGGTAGAATATGCCTTTTTTGTTTTCTGAATGATAAATATTGTCTGGGAAACTATCCCTTTTACTAAATGATTTTCAGAAAAAAATAACTTAAAAATATGAATCACATTTCGGGAAAGATCTGAAAAGATAGAGACTGCGCTAAATTGCCCAGTCTTCCAGTTATCCTACTTTACACCCAAGTTTCTCTTCATGGAATTCTCTGATATTGTTCACGCCATACGCTCAACACAATCAGACTAACAAATATGCATACACGCTAACACAACCAGACACTCACAATAACACATATGCTCCACTCACACACGCTAACATACCCAGACACACACTAACATACCCAGAAGGACAGACACACACACTAACATACCCAGACACACACTAACATACCCAGAAGGACAGACACACACGCTAACATACCCAGACACACACTAACACAGACACACATGCTAACATACCCATACACACTAGACACACCAGACACACGCAAAGAAAACCAGACACGCATACCCACACACACATACTAACAGACACACACTAACATAGACAGTTGCCCCCCCCCCTCCAGATCCGCCCATGCAAGCAGCAAGAGATGTGTCCAGCCGGCAAAGAGGCAAACGTGTGAAGCCGTTCATGCACTTGTAGGGTGGACCACGTGAAAATGTTAGGGGACAGCTATCACGTGCCTTAAATTATATGGCAGCGTGAATTTCCTTTTAATTTATATATTTTATCTTCATTATCTGTTGGGGAAAAAACAATAAGTTAGCTTGGAGGACAACCAAGGGCATGGACAGAACCCTGAGTTCATTCATTTGAATTTGTTCCATGCCAGTTATCTATTTGTATTCTTTATATTTCTAAACATATAAGCCAATATCTCACAACTCTACTTCCCCAATGTCGAAATTCCAGTTTAACCCCCCAAACTCCCAATAGCTCTACCTGAATGGTAAAATGTGACTCCCTTCCAAGCATCGTTCATGTGTGCCAGACATTGTCTCACTGCGGAAAAATACATTCTCTTAGTTCCTAGTTCTCGGTTCCCAGCTTGATTGATGTTTTGTTGTTGAAAAGTTGGAATAGTTCGGAATGAGTTTCCCTAGTTCACACACAATAGGCGAACAACCAATCAGGCCATTAAAGGCGGTGTCATTTTTCCATATTATATTATATTATATTATATCTTTTTTCTTACAACCATATAAAACCAAGCGATCTACGGTAACCTACCACTTACATACTAAATACAAATCACCTCTTATTATTTTCGGCTGGGTTTTTGCCATAGCTGCCATCTTGCTGCTGGATCATATGATTTTTATTGGTTCCTCGACATAATAATTTTAATAATAATAATTTTACAGGAAAACAATACGTTTGCTTTACCCTCTGACTATGAAATAAAAAATAAAATAGCACAAGCGACAGATCCCTGTAAGGATATTATTAAAGCATTCCCTAAAAGTATCATTACTTAGAGAAAATGGCACAAATAGAATATTTAATATTTAATAATATATTTGTGCGTGTAATGTATCCAAAACTCAGTATTTTTAAGCGACTTTTCCCACTAATGTCTGGCAGTCTTTGACGACTCTTTGCAAAGAATATAATATAGATAAATAGATATGATGTTATAGTTGATAAAATGCCCGGGATTTCAGTGTTATCTCTTTCAACACATTGTGATTCCTTATATAACAAGAACAACTGTTTCATCAATAATGTTTCAAAACCTGCACAAAATTAATGCTTTACTTAAACTTGACTTATTATTTAAATGCATATTATTTGCAGGAACATATGATAGCGCTCTTTGGATTGAGAAGTACACCAAATGCAACTTGACCCGTCAATCCGTGCTATATTCTTCATCACTGGCCTATTACTGTTGGGTGGGGGGAATAAATAAACATAAGCCATGGACTGGTGTCAACATGGCACCGATTTCATGTTTCACTGGCACTATTTTTAGCTGTTTTTTTTATTATTAACCCGTTAATGACAAAGCCCGTGCATGTATGGGCTCAAAATGCATTGTTTTCAATGGGTTTAGGGACTGCCCATTGTCCTTAAGGGGTTAAAAAAAATGGCACAGTGGAGCCAGGTCCCTGAAGCCTAAGCCACCACTTGAAGACTTCTGTGAGCTCCCCCTTAAGCAATATTTGGCCATATAGTGGGACGGAATGCCCAATATTCATGTCTTAAATAGGCGCTTCCGAATAGTATTTGCTGGGTATGCACTGAATTCTTGCACACTTTTGTGTATTTATTGGTCATTGTAAATCTAGCAGTAACCGGTAATCTAAATGTGTATGCCTTTTGTGCTTTTTAGGTTGTGCTCTCCCCTTTCTGTATATATTTTTTTTCTCCCTTGGTTTTGGCCAGGTATGGAAGGAAGCGACTATATATCTCCCCCGGGAGAAGCGCAGCTCCAGAATAAGAATATTCGGGACCTGGTTTCCAACGTGGTCCTACTACTTTGGAGCACTCTATTCATTCTCTTTATCGATGAGGGAAGCCCAATGTACTTCAGGCCTCATAGAGAACAAACCAAAATATTGCAGCAAGTGTTTCAAGTATGTATTGCCACGGGCATTCTAAGGACAATTTCAGATCTCCATTTCTCTTGATTCTTCAAATCATGTAGAATCTACCAACAATCATGGCCATAACCTGCATTAAAACTACAGGCACAAACTTCATCATACTAATTCTATTATTTCTGTTACCTTCCCGGACCTGTTTGTTCTCTTACACGCTAGTTATTGCTGATTGTCACAATATGCCTTTCGGCATAGATCCACAGAATCCTACACGTGCGCTTCAGGACGTTCCTATTCAATCTGTATAAACAAGACAAGGGTTTTGGACAACTCCACGGAGAAGATTTTCCAAAATATATTATTTTAAGGCCAGGGTCTCCGTGTATATGGATTGTGAAAGGAAGAGACATGGGATACGGTATAATGCCAAAGGCACTGTTCAGTGACCTACGTAGATGTGAAGGCAATTAATCAAGACTTGTCACACGTACTAAGATATTTTAATGGAAAAAGAGGAATAGCTAGAGATTGTCCGAGATGATTGTTTAATACTGGACAGGAAACTCAAAAACAACTGTCATAAAAGGGATTATTGGTACAATGTATTGTTCAGTGTCAGCTCAATAGATGCTAGTAATATGACTAACATGGTTTCATTGAGAAGACCTTCATTACATATGACAGGGTTCTATAATTGTATAATTATGGTGTTGGGGAATTCCGTCTATCATGTAGGCGAGAAGAGGCAGAAGATTATTATCATCTGAACGGGTCAGGATAGATGGGCCGATGGGTTCTTATATGCCGTCAAATTCTGTCTTGCACTAAAACACTTAAGAAAAGATTGCATGAGAGCCAAATCAATTGTACTTAAGTACTTTATAATATACTATATATAAAGTACTGTAATTACTATGACTGAGGTTAAGAAATACAAAAAAAAGTACAAAAATAAGTATTGCGAAGCAGAACGACACATGTTTCTAATAGATAGATAGATAGATAGATAGATAGATAGATAGATAGATAGATAGATAGATTTCAGCCAAAGGGTTAATGAATCCATGATGTGCCCCTTTTGCCCAATAATAAGTTCAGTTGCTACTGTCAACAGAAACTATGTAAAGTGATTCAACAAAGTAAGCTGCATTACAAAAATAATTACTTTAAAAATATAATAAATCCTTGTAATTCATTTGTGATCCTAATTCCCATTTCATCAAAATCTTTCGAGCAAATATTGTACATTTCTTTGCCTCGACTAAAACGAGCTAAACAGAAGAGAACGACGTCTGTCAGTTGACAGGGTATGTTTGCCACAAAAATTAAAAGCATTTTGAGCAGGCATTTGTCTCACGCTAAAACAATATAAAGTCCTGGGAATAAGAGTGCCAGACAAACCAGTTATTGTTTACAGTAAAAATAAGACTCAAGGAGAGATACTGGCAGAGAGTCAACTGAAATCGCTGATGAATCCAAAGATAGATTCTGCCACTTGGTCATTCTCCAAACCAGATGGCTTCTTCAAAAGTGGGAACAAAAAATGGCGCCACTTGTTTTGGAGGAGCACACACGTTATACACCTCTGACCAACCCGTGCCCATTCCTTTATACCAGGGGTAGTCAACAGGTGGCACTCCAACTCCCACTGAACTCTAACTCATAAACCTCACCCAGCCTACGCTAAGGACGTTGGACGTTACCATTCAGCTGGGGTGGAACACCAAACGTTTAATGGCCTTCTTGTCTACTCCTTTCTGGGGACTGTAGTCACCATCATGATGTTGTTGGGGAAGGCGCTCTAGATCTGTTTCAGCTGTGAAGATATCTGCAGTTAGTTATACGCTCCTGGGGACGGAATTCTAATGTTTCCCCAGAAGTCTCGCGTGTCCAATGAAGCTGACCTTTGGCTCCTTCACACCTTTGCTAATTGAATAGCATTGACTCGAACACTCCTAATCAACACCCTCAGGTACACGTGTCCAACAGATGCATCAAACAAAGCCAGTCGTGTAACGTATGTCTCCTGGCCATATTTTATCTCAAAGAGAGGTGAACCTTGTGAAGCCTCTGCGAGAATATTTGTGGTTGGATGTTGTGTCTGCATTGTTTACCTAGGGGCCCAAGTGCCTTATGCATTTCATACCACAAATCTCTTTCTAAAAGGCTTTGGCCACAACTAACTCCGCGTGTAAATCAAGCAGCCAAATGCTTTAGTCGTCCAGAAATCCATCTAAACTCTGAATGCCTCCATAGGAATCCAGATAAATAAATTACTTAGTAGTATTAAATTATCAAGGTACTCCAGAGGAGGGATTAGCCTTCAAATGCCTAAAGTTAATAATAATAAACGATACTCTTAGGACATTTAGCAGAACAGGGAGTCTATTGTTTGGGACCCAACACAGAAGGCCCTTTATTAGGGTTATTAAAAGAAAAAAGTAAACCAGTATTCATAAAACTCCATAGAGGATTTCAGAGATCTCCCCTGAAGTCTAGGCATGTTTTGGATTCTAGTATGGAGTGCCGAAGTATGGCTTCAAGAAGCCTGGGCCCTCGTGGGATGATAGGCCTGGGTCAGGCGTAGGGCAGTGGCCCCTGAACTCCAGGCATAGACTTTGCAGGGCATGAATTCAGGATTGGGATCCAATTAGTTTTATAACTTGAGCCACAAGTTAGAAACAATATAAATGACGGGTCTGGCTTAATGTAAACGCCTCGATATAGGAAGAATGTACATTTATTTATTTGGGGATATAAATAGAGTTAAATGAATAGCTGGGTCATGGGAAGTTAATAGGAACAACCCAAGTCATGTAAATATGCAAACTCCTTCCCAAATTAAACAAATTGGAGGAACGCTGCATAGTACTTACGCATTATTTATCAAGGGTTCTGGCTATACAGACCACAAACAATTATAAATAGTAGAATACTGAAGAAAGATGTGAAGGATGATATTCCTGGAAAATCTGATAAAATCTATATTTTCCTAATTCTAAAAAGTTGCATTTGTAAAACTCCAAATATACTTGTTGACACTGTGTAAAATAAGCAATTTATTCATGTACAAATAGCCATTCTTGGGAACTTCCAGGTATGGGAAACGTCTGGAGATGTAATGCCAGGTCACGCAGGGCTATCCATATGGCGGTGTGGCTTATCACAGGTGGGAAGGAAACAGAAGCTCTAAAAATTAGGGTCCCTGGGCCAGTCCTGTCAAGTAATATACCTGTATGCGTTCAAGGGAAGCAATGCCACAAAAAAGAACCCTGACATCATAACACAACATTCATTCCTGCTAACCTGTATTTGAGAAATCAAAGGACAGATCTGTGTATTGGGAGAGGGAGAAAGAAGAAAGACTGAAGAATGGGTTAAGGGACAGAGACGGGAAGGAGTACAGAGAGAGAAAACTTTGAAGGAAGATGGTATAAGAGAAGAAAGAGTCAATAGAAGAGTGATGAGGAAAGGTATGTTTAGGGAGTGGGAGAAGAAAAAGTGATAGTACTAGAGATGGCTGCAGGTTTCAGCACAAGTTATTTTCACCTTATAATTCTCTCTATTGTCAAGAGATATGGTGAGTTTGTCCAAAAAATCCCTAAAGACAGGTGGCAGCCACCTGAGTTAACCCTGTTTTTATTATTTGAGTTGGCTAGGCCCACACGTTTGGCCGGTTGACAGGCAGCCGCCCACCTTAAGAATGACATCATAGAAATATCATGATCCAAAGAAGCATATGTTCATGTAAAGAGTAAATATAAAGTTATGACTTTCAAATTCTGTGACTATTGATGAAACTATTAATTCCAGTTTTCGTAGTAACTTCAAAACATTTTCCTGTCCGGAATTAACTTGGACTGAAAATGGAGGTCACCATGGCTTTTCAAATCAGTTTATTAAACCAAGAGTAAGTAGCAAGTATTACCACAACATACTTACTACTGTTGGAGTCCTTTGGCCAACTACCTTGTTATACATTGTCTTGGTTGGCCCAGCCTGTGAAGATGTTCTAAAGAGAGGGTGATGTCACCAAAAATGCTCCGTTACACTCAAAAAGTCAGTGAGCATTTAGTGACTCTGCTCATTGCAGCTTTCTCTTGAGCCTTCCCAAAATCCAATAGCAGGAGAAATCAGTGGCGTAGACGTGCCAGCACCCGCACAGACCACTAGCAGGTACAGCCTGCCTAGGGACTACTGGGTTAGGTTTGCCTACTGACACCTAACGTCGGTGCTTACTGTCTTTTATTAGTTGTAGTAAATTCACAGCTGCCCACCAGGTGACCTGGAAGTCATCAACGACTCTTCTAGAAGAACGGATAGCGATATGTGTATATAAACTTAGAGAGAGAGAAGAGGTAGGAGCCACATGTGCTTTCACTACGTTCCCACCAGCCCGCTTGGCTTTATCCTTTTATTGAGTGGATCTTGACAATTCCCTCTTAATGCCCTCATCCATCACAAATAAGAATGCCGGATGCCAATCGGAATGGGCTACTCTTGTAAAGAAACACTCGAAAGAGGACTCTATTAAAGTTTCAAGAAGAAGCTGTGAGGAAATCCAGAGGGTGGTAGATAAGAACAAGTGGAGGCCAAAACAGTGAGGGAACCTGTGTTATTTCATCCTGTCTCCATCAAACACATTGGTTGGCCATTCCACAACAAACGGTGATGGTCCTCTCTGGACCAATTGGTCTGGGACCAATATGGCGATCTACATTTTTATGTTTTAGCTTTGAAAAGATAATCAAGTCCAGGTATATGTTAGCAGTGTTAAGAAGGAAGCATAAGTACATTAAAATCATGTTTAATGCACGCTGCGAGGGTAATTCAGCATGGAGTGATGCGCTTATTCCATACATCAAAGCATATCTCTCATGAAATGAAAACCGGGAATGCAGTCAGCCAGGAGATATAGAAGGAGGCAGCAGTAACAAAGCTACTAATGCAACGGGTCAAACCAGGGAACACCAGTAACGTATCACGTTGGGACATCTGGAACGCTTGTCAGCGATGCATATTTTGTTTTAGTGAAAGGGGGAAAAAATCCATATTTTACATTTTTTTCTCCTTTTTTTACCATAGGAACATGATGATGTAAGCAGTGCATTCAGCCCCCACTGTCATAACATACAGACTTTGTGGATCTCGGTTTGCTTTGAGACGGTCTATCGATGGATTTATTTGCCTTCAAACTAGTTATTCACGTCTGCCGCAAATCTTAAGGATGCCAACATCTGGGTGAGCTTAATGGATCCAAAATGTAATGCTTTTCTTGGGATCTTGCAAAAGCGTCACTGCAGGAGGTGGAATTTCTGAGGTTGTTTGTAGAATTGAATTGACAGTAGGGCAACAGATTTACATACTAATATACATGTGTTGAAGTTTTCAAGAAGTCATAAAAATCCTCTTCATTTTACACGAATAAGGTTTGCTTTATCATGCAGCTTATATCATCATGACATCCTACATAACTGCTATGGGGCATTGTTGAGTACAGAGCTTGACAGGTAAAGGACATCATCCATATACCTGTATTATCGTACCTGTTACATTATTATTAGGGTTAGATGTTATAAATGTATACATTTTAGATATTGTTCTATTTATTGTTTTAAACAAAAGAAAACAGAAGTCTAATCACAAGACTCTTTGCAGTCATTGGTCTCCCTGCTCCAGGAGTTCTCCTGGGGACGGAAATTTGCCTTTGGAGGTCAATGAAGACCAATGAAGGAGCTCCCTGCCGGCGACCAATAGAGTCGCTCGTACAGACCTTTAACTCCTGACGCTGAAACTTGGCCTGGGGAGGGAACCAATTGGTTGCTGCCAGAGGAGGCTCCTGCAGGGGACCAATAGAGTCGCTTGCATGGACCTTTAACTCCTCGCGCGATCCTATGGATTTCCGCTCCCGTTAACCCCTGCGATTCTGTGTAGATAAGGTAGGCTAAAGGGGGAAGAGGCAGGACAGAAGGACAGCGCCCCGTAGCTGGTTGGTTTAAATACTTTGGACCTTCTATTAACACCTGGAATTTTATGTATAGCTCAATAAGCATCCCAAACACTAATATATCCAAGATAAAAGAAAGCATTCCTTTTTTATACAGATCTAGTTTTAGGGTTGGAGAATAGTGGCCAGATAATCTTATTGCTTATATTATTAAAACCAAAGATTTAATCCAACAGGTCACAGACCATTTTCTTTCACAGCATGATGAAAAGGAACAGATATTTGTTGGTCTGAATGCAGTGTTTTCAAGCGCTTTGGCATTAAATTAAAATGAAAATTATAAGTATTGGATTCGATCAGTTTTTACTCAAAACCTAGCATATCCTTAAGTCCCCTCTAGCGTTTAAGCTTGGGAACAAATCCTTTACAAACCAACCGTGCTATTTTAATCTCATTAGAAATTGTGGAATTTTGTCATTGACCTTAAAAATGTATTACTAAACATAAATGACTCTCCCGGGAGCTAAGAACACAAAGTGTGTCCCTTTGGAACAGCAGCCACAGCCAACTAATGGTCATGCCTAATAACGCGCCGTAGAATTCCTTCCTGCCTTTTAATGTGGGCAGAAACGTTGACGCACTTGAGGACGGAGAAAGCAAAGCCGGTAAACAATGGACTGTGCGACATTAACCTCTATGCTGCCATTGAAGTGTTTCATTGTAGAACGTTAATAGGTGGGGGGTGTCAGGAAATGTAACTAAATGAATGGCCGTGGACTACAATTCAATTGCTTGAGCACATTAGTCCAGTTGAAGTGTACCTGGACTACCTTTTGGCATGCTGCAGGCGTTCCTCTTTGTACCTGTGCTTGACGTACGTCTCCCTACCCTGTATTTACGTCAGGCACTGCTCATGACCTGACATAGGGCAGCACCCCCTGCTCACAAAGCATATATATGTCCCTTAAAGTATTAATTGTGCTGCTATATATTCAGAATTGAAGATGAATTGTTTCAGGCTCCTGTAAGCGATCCTTGGATTATTTGAATTATGTTCCTTCAAAACCTCAACTTTTCAACCACTCTATGTAAACTATTTTTTTTATGAGTGTAGTTCATACAAATATCCACAAGAGGGCAGCAGATTATCATATTCCTTTGCACTATGAAGTCCATCATTGCAATCGCTAATGGGATTCTTTGGAGAAGACAATATAAACCAAGTTTTAATAATGCTTTTTGAAATTATCCCTGTTTAATAATATGAATCATCAAAATGCTATATCACATCGCATACAAATAGCAAACTTACTGGTATGAGTATGATATATAAATACACATCAGGGGATGTGAACCCTGCCTGTGAGCTGCCGTCTAGTCTTGTGATACTTTTATACAAAGTTTCAAGAATGGTGGGCTTTTGAGGCCCCCGCTCAAGAGCTTACAATCTAAAGTAGGGGAATAGGAGGGGTGAAAAGAGGGAGTAGTAGCTCTCTTGCAGCAGTAATTAGGGGTAAGTGGTTTTAGCATGCAACAGAAGCAAGAACGGGTTGGTGCTTGGCTTGAGATGGTAGTAAGCAGGCTGTTTGTTATGGTGCAGGAAAGCTACAAGAGGATAAAGAGAGAAACTTTAAAGTTAAAAAGAGGAGGAATTATGGCTTTAGGAGACCAGAAACTGGAGGGGATCAGGACAAAGGAATGTGCAAAAATGTAAGTACCAACATTTGGCCAAAAAAGAAACAATCTCCCCAAAATAATATTTAGTACATATACAGGAAAACAAGCAGAATTATACTAAATAAGAATTAATAAAACTTGCTCGCAGATAGTGGTCCAAATGAGTTTGAATACCTTTTGTATTTTGCAAGCGCTTGGCTTGAGTTGGTAGTAAGCGGGCTGTTTGTTATGGCGCAGGAAAGCTTTTCTGTCGTGCAAGAACTTGGCCTGAGATAGTAGTAAGCAGGCTGTTTGTTGTGATGCATGAAAGCTACAAGAAGAAAAAGATGCCAAGAAATCTCCTGTATTCCTGCACGGAAGACTCGCAAACCAATCAGCAACAAGAGAGCAGGTGCCTGTATTAATTCATTGTGTTCTAAGAGTCAGAAAATATAATAAATGACCGTTCTGCACTCATTTTATCATTCATTTAACATGAATATACATATACATTTTATGGAAGGGTGTTGACTGTTGTAGCATCGATCTTCCGGGCTAGGCTTACTCCCCCCTTAAAAAACCCCAATAATGACACCACACCATAGAATATGGATAGAAAAGGCCACAGCCAATTTTATTTATTAGAGTCATTGTCACGCCAAAACCTGAAACAAAACATAGGTGCGTTAACAAGGACAATGACTCAAACACCAACATGTAAATATTTACAATAAACACTCAAGCTTGCCAAGTAATCCAGGTAGCATAACCCAATACCACTTAAGGAAGGGACATACCGAGATGCCCCCACCCTGACCTGAGGTTCCCAGCACTGACAGCCAAGAACCTACCACCAGATGTTACCAACCATTCACTTACCACCACATTAACCCCCTGGATACCTGGCAAGCTGCCGCCCCACAGACTGTGACAAACGACACCAACCCTCAAACAAAAGAAAAAAGGGGAGGGAGGGTGGGACACGCAACCAGGTAAGCTAACCACAAAAATGGTTCCTGAGCCCGGGAAAGCAGGCACTTATATAATCTACCCCTAACTCCACCCCCGAAATTCCCGCCAAAAAAGCCTACCCCTCCTCCGCACAACAGTCAAGGCCCACTATAGCCCATGCTGGCCCCCCCGTGGGCATCATTCCTATCCTAAGTAATCTTGTATTGATTTCCCCAATACATGATGTGTTCGGCCGACACATCTCTTGCCATGCAAGATACTTACCCCCGGTCAATTCTAGCGCTGGCTTGGTGACCATCATGGGTGGGGCGTCTCATTAGGCCCTTTTTGGGCATATATGAAAGTGATCGCATTGATGTCAATGGCAGCACTTTCTTGCCACTTATTCTCTGCTTGAATTGGTGAAATGACACCATAGAGGAGCTGGAGAGCTGCAGCTTCTCCATAAGGTAAGAACTTTTAATAATTTTTTAAGCGTGTTAAAGTAGTCACAAAGTTTTTAAATATTTATTCCCCTTTGGCTGCGCCGTCTGTGATATGAAACTGAATTATACGCGGCCCCCAATAGTGATACCGCAATCTCCCCTGGGTCTGCAGAGGCAGTTAATCCAGCACAGCTGGGGTGCGAGCGACGTATTGCAAATAGCGGTTGCCATATTTATATCCCAGTGACAGTTGGGTCTGGCATGTCACAGAAAAGTGTTATGGCTCCAAGAGAGGGTCTGAAACTGTATCCACAGCACTTCTCAAAGGGAGAGGCACACACAGCCAGAAATAGCGAGAGATTTACAGCGTTATAGCGACCAACTGGGGAGAACCACGCACACTAACAAAGACAGGGATATACAAATCCTGCCTTTTGCGTCCTCGCCGAGGGAACAATTCAGCGCAAGCAGAACACAACTGTGAAACTGACAACATGATTCAAGACCAGTATCTAATAGAATGTCCGATGGACGCTGACTATGATCAGAAATATCTGCAGAATCCTCAAAACACCGCACTCTATACAGAAGTCCCCCCAAGACAAGACACACGGGACCCCCGGGGCATCAACAAGCACTTGAAGGTAACATCACACGCACGTTGCACTGCTTACAGTAATGATGGAGGAGAGTTTGCTTAATTTGTGATTAAGATCTTAGGTGCTAGAAGTATACTTTATGTTGCCATGCTGGTGGGTAGAGGGCTTCACACGCTCTTGATAATTTTATATGGATGGCCTCCTAAAATCTTTGATATACATCCAGCCTCCAAGTTGGGTTATCCCCTTAAATAGAACTCATAGAGTGTTGTTTTTTTATGAATGAAGCCTGGCTTAAAGTTGTCCTGTGGGCTCGTCCTCATTTCTTGACACCCTAATAAAGCATTTAAAAAACTTATAGAGAGGTGCGTGGAATCCATTAGAGTCAAAGAAGCTCCATGTGATGACCAGAAGAGCTTAGGGGCAACTCCCTATGGCACAGCCTTTGGGACGAGATGGAAAGGGACAATAGTGGAGAAAACTGGAGCGGTGTGGTTTCTGTTGTGTTTCTGTTGTGTTTCTGTTGTGTTGTACATGAGCTCCTGTTTATCTTCTCTTAGATATCTAGAGATTAACATTAAAATTAAGTAAAAATAATTAAATGTAAGTAAATTGAACCTTTCATGTTACCTTTTTATCCATATATATATAACAAACAAAAAATATACAAACAAAGGCATAAATATTTGGGATTCCATCACACTATGTTGCCATATGATGCCTAGCTGACCACAAAGTAAACTTTGTGTACTTTGATGTAGTAGCGGGCTAAGCAATATATCGCCATACAGTGTGAAGGAATCCCCAATTCGCTGGGTATGCGCTGAATTCTTGCTTTGTTTTATGTATGTGTATATATATATATTTATTTATTTATTTTTATTTATTTTTTTACGCTGGGAGTTATTCTCTGTAACCTTTTTTTTAATGCAGGTGGACTTCTCAGATGTCTTGGCAGAGCCTAGCTCATTTCACAGTTTTGACAAGGTCTGGACCTGGAGTGACATCTTGTTCGAGTCGTCAAAGCTGTGGTGCTACCGAATCATATCCCTCCTGTGCGCCGTGCCAGTTTCTCTGATTTCCGGCATCCTCTTCGCGTTCCTGGGATGTCTGCACATATGGTAACCCTGATCACATTGTTTTAGCAATAGGCTTATTAACAAGAGTAATGACAGTAATGATGGAGTCCATTGCACCGTCCATCAACAGAGAGATCTGTGTTGAGTCGGGTACCCAATGCACCAAGGAAATAGGAAAAAAGCTAATTTCTTAAATAAATTTTGTAAATTGTAAAAATTCTGATTAAACCACCTTTTATACAGTAATACAATAAAGCTAAAGTGTCAAGGAAGCTGACCGGGAACTTATTAGATTTCTCGTATTTTCTACAGGTGTGCCATGCCGTGTATCCAGCTCTGCAATGTCTGCATGCCCCCCATTCGGACCCTGTGGGCCAGTGTGTTGGACATATTCCTTGCCCCTCTCTGTGCCAGCTTGGGACGCTGCTGCAGTTCCATTTACATACATTTTGCCAAGCAGCGGGAATAGCTGAGCAGAGATCAACGTACACGGGACACGAGAATGGCAGAAAGCCGGTTACTTGTCAGGCTGCGCATTCTGGCATGTTTATAATTTCTATAAAGTGCTGCGCGAAAGGAGCAAATGCAATAAAACGGCTTTGGATTTTCATCTTTTTTTCTCTTCATTGATAGGCATTGTGTCGGTGTGACACAGTAACGCAGGCTGTACATTCTATCTTGGAGGAGCCGTTGTATGACATCACCCTGAAAACAATGGCAAAATAATATTGCGCTAATCAAGATATGAAGCTGGTAGCTCATAATATACCTGGTTTTTTTTTACCCTGCCACTCCTTAACTCTTTCATGAACAAATCACATAGATTATATTGCAGTAACGATGGAAACGGAAGGGTTCTAAAAATGGTCCTTCTAACTGGCTTGTAAACATATTCTGAATGAATTCACCTGTATTCAAGGAGGGCTTTGTGAGGGGCATAGACTGTGATGCTCAGATACTATTAGAGTAGATTATGAGTTTTAGAATGTGTGCCCATTTACCCAGTACCTGGGACTGGGGTTAAACCCCTGAGACTCCGAGGTAGACTCTGATAGACCTAAAGCTGCCATTGTCACAATATCAAGGTCTCTATGCTGGGTTTCATTAGGTCAGGGTTTTAGGGGTTTTTATACCTCACCCCTCTTCTTCCCGGCAGAAGAAAGCACGCTTTGCCAACCAATATTTACCGGTCAGAGAAACATACTTTTCCAGCGAGGAAATAAGAGGACCCATATAAACGCTTGCAGATGGGCCCCAGACTTTTATCCTCACCACTGCTCATGACTGCCATAATCCCATTAAATAATATACTATTCAATGAATTATCCACCTTTTAAGCATACAATCAACCCTCTATTAAGGGAAACGTCGGAGGCAAACCATAGCTGTAATCAATATGAACAGTAGACATTAGAAGTAAGCACTCACTACTCACTTCGGGCACAGGCGTAGTCTTCCCTGAACCCCAACATAATCCATGGGACGTTGTATGCACTCCACAACATCAAACCTTCCCAGCTAGAGATACTAGTAGATCTACGATACTCCGAGTTACCAGGAAAAACGTTCCATGCTACCCTTTTGTGTGACTTTTGTGCAACCCAGAATTTCCTGAAAATCCTGACAGTCCCAGGAAAAGCTGAGGAAAACCATATTTGCCGGCTGGAATGATAATACAGATGGGCATGACGTCCGTGGCCATAGCCGCTTGTGTACCTCGGCTCCCGTTTGTAGAAGTGATGATTCTTTTTAAATTAAAACATATACTAATGCTGACACTTCCCTTTATCAGAAGCATATGCCTTCTTTCAGCATATATTAAAAAATAATTTAACAACTGGTGGGTAATTCAATCAAAACCATATGCATGGTTTGCCTACAATGAAAACAGTTACAGTTTTTTAACATACATCTACTGCTCAAAGCGTTAAGGGTCCAAAGCCGTGTCGGAACTATGGACATCACCTCAGAATGATGGTAAAGGAGGTGATCATCAAGCGTCTCATACCAATGTTACTTAATGATCAACGTGAATGATGTGAACAATGTCAATTATTACTAGTGACAGTGATTTTATATGGGTTGGAAATCGGTATTTGTGTGATAAGAAAATGAAAATGACAAGGGGCATATAGGAAATGTCCTTAAACGTTCTCATAGGGGGTACCATATACAGGTGGGCAAGGGAGGGCAGGCACCTTCTGGCTCAGGAGGGCAAGTAAAGCCAACTGGCCCCATCAGCCCCTTGTGCGTAACCCCCCCTAACTCATATGCACTGGCACACAAATTTACACACACTCTTACACATACACACCCACGCTAACACTCAAAAACACACACACTCTGACACCAGCACACATACACTCATGCTAACACACACTTCCACACTCCATCTCACAACAGTTACACATACACATTTATGCTAACATACAAACACTTACACATGCACATTCATGCTAACACACACATACAAACTTATTAATTCTGAGAAGAGCAATTAGACCCCCAACAGCACCCATGGAGCTGTCTGTTGGGGCCCATCACTGATCCAGAGGCCGATCCCAAGTCAGCAATGTCGCATGAGAGTGAAGAATTCAAACCATTCCACGAGAGGTGGAGAGCAATGAGACAAGGCTCACATTTCACGTGGGAAGACCAGGGCTAAATAAAGCAGATAGCCGCAGATAATCCAAATAATTAATAATATAATGCAGTAGCTTCTGCTACAAGTGTCATACAGAAAGGTTTACTTTCACTGCACCACGTATATCACTACTAGGATCAATAGTAGAAACCTGTAAATGTGTTCCCCTATAGAGATCAACCACCTTCTACAAAGTATAGGTATTTAAACCTTCTTCTGATGACATCATTAGTTAGAGCGATGGATAATGGGGATATGATATATGATATATGTATTACTATTAATGTTTTTTATCTCCGTATTTTTCAATATAGTCTATTTTTGTAAGTTTGAAAATTGAAACATTGGCTGAATTTGTTATTCAACGATTTAACCAAAATGTATCTATTTTCATTTAAATGTAGATATTGAACCATGCTTATTTTTATTGGTTTGTTAACAAAAGAACAAACACTCCCAAAAGGGGCCAGTCAGAAATATGGTTTTTTTTCCAACGTTCCTGGGCATAAATTGTGATCTTTTTATAGATTTATAGTGCAAAATAGAAACATAGATAAACATTAAAATAATGTACGATAAATTAATATGTACGCCTTGAACCCCTCAACACTCACACACTTCTCTTTTTTGAGGACAAGAAGGGGTTAAATAGAGAGGGAGGTTCATTTTGGATATTACCAGCCCCCTGGTCAGCTACACATAGAGGGAAGCAAGTAGCAGAAGAGTGACAGAGAGAGTGGAGACTGCGAAGACGAAGAAGGACACAGGACATGGCCCAAATCCAGCAGCCCGAGCCGGCGAAGGTGGATAAGTCCCAGGCAGACACCCTGACAAAGGAGATTGACCTGGTGCAGAGAGATCCAAAGAAGATCAACCAGGATGTGGTCCAGGTGAGGTGGGCATGCAAGAGGGGCGCCACTCTTTTACCATTGTAATATAAAGCTAAGATATTTGGTGAATTGTATGTGTGGACTGGATTTGAAGGGCTGTGGACAAGCCACGTTGAGATATTAAAGTTGAGTTAGTGGATAGATTGCCTGCTAATTTGAGAAATCCTAAAGCTCTTGTAGAACTTAGAACCAACAAACCAAAGAACATGTTTCCTTACTGCAGATACTCTACTCATGTTCATGGTTGGAACGGAGCAAAATCCTCAACCTCATTGACAGCTCTAGAGCCAGTAAACGTAAGAATAGTGCGTCAGAATGTCAACACCAGCCCTAAGTTCTGATAGATGGTGGACTAAAGGTTGGTGTCACTGGTGGCCATAGGAAATATCTTCTCCTGCCTAATTCTAGATCACCCATATGTGTGAGCTTAGGCATTATGGAAAACTCATCATCGCAGGTCCCAAACAATGCCTGAAAGGGATCCAAAGGTTTCATAACACGTATGAGACAATCAACCGTCTAATCCCTACAATTCTGCCCCTAAGCTGTACTGTAATAAAGTCTAAGTGAAAAAAAAAAAGGTCTTCAGGCTGCCTTTGGGATCCAAACGTTTTCAGGTTTCCATCACACCTTAACTATGATGACTGCCTGCCTTATAAAGGTAATTACACAATAATATTTTAAAGAGCTGATTGACTGTCTAAATACTTTCACGCTAAAGGATGAGATTCAAAAATTTGACAAGGCCTCCGTTTGGAAGCTATGGACATGAAACAGCAGTGTTTTTAAGTTTTGTGTAATTAGACAAAATATTAGATAACATGAACGCATTGGTCTGTGCGCTATACAAGGAGACATCCCGGTGTGTAAGTTAACACATATATGTAAATTATTTACGCCTCTAACGTTCATCAGCGAAATGGTATTTTGCACGTCCATGGCATCAGAATATCGGGGACCTTCCCCAAGTAAACATTTGTCAGAAGATGCTGAGGGTACAGAATGTCCAATGGTATATTTAACCCTTTTTTCATTGGATTGCGCAGGTGAGATACGCACGTTTGGACTTCCTTATCCATTTTCCAGAGACATGATGGCGCCATATAGATTAATAAATAATAATAATAATAAAATTAAAGGGACCATAACTGGTATAGAAACTAGTCACGAAACATGTTTAATATTAATATAGTGCATGTTTGTTAATGTGAGAATTTTACAGACTAAGCATAAAACACTTGTGTTTTATACATTTTAATAAACTAGTGAATTTTTTTAAGATACTTAAATTATATTACAATATTTCACCATAACTTCTGTAAGCACATTATAATAGAATCATTTTCTCCCGGAAAGTTTGGTAGGTCAGAGCTTTCCTCCCTTCTTCTGCCCGACTGTCCACTTGGACATCTTTTTTGTCATCTCTCACACATGATATTCTTCACTCTCCTCTCAGGCTCTCATTCACTTCATTCACACACAGTACCTAATTCACTGCTAGACAGGTACAAAGCAGTGGTAGAAAGGCCATCTCTCTGGACAACTTATCAGCAGGACACAAGTGTGGCTTCCTGGCCAGTCCCAACCAAATCTTTACTATTCACACCTATGTTCTTTGGCATTAATCAGAATATATGATTTCTGTAGTTACTACAACCATATGGCGACAATTTGTAACATTGCCCCTGTCGCTGTATCTTCTGCAGTCCATGAAATGTCATCAGGCATTTGTGAGAGGGGGCAGCCTTAACAAAAGGAATGGATTTTAAAAGTCCATTATAAAAAGTGCATCAGGTCCTGGGGGTGGCAGCTTCTATGCTTACATACTGGGGAACTTCTGAGAGCGAGCCACCAGGAGCTTTCCCTCTTCACATGGAGGCAAGGCATGGGGCGCGGTGGGCCTAGCCCCAGTATGTCTTAAGTGCACAGAGAGTAGCAGCCGAGGTGGGATGGGTATGGGCATGGCCAAATGCCGGTCCCATGCCCGTAGAAAGAGGAAACAGGGCTTTTTTCCCAGAGACTCCAGGTAAAAGGTATCCCTTTTCCCCTTATAACCTTCTATGGTGGTAGTCTACGTGAGGTAGGTCCTGGAAGCAGGCTGGGGTGCCGCCTTGGGTTAGGCTTAGCACCGCTCCCCACATAACTACACCACTGGTCACGCTACATTTTGGGCAACATACCCCTACAAAGCAAGTAATAACCCTAATAACTTTGTTACCTAACGGGAAAAAAGCCAATAAATTTTAACCTTCCTAAGGCATCACAAAATAAGTTGATCCAAATGACAAAAACAAAACCCCACCTAGACGTGCCAAGAATCCTACCTAATTTCATGGACAGTCACAATCATATGATCGTCCTTTATAACAAGTAACATATTTTAACCCGTTTATTTCCCATTTTGCGTAATGAGCTGATGATTGTAGTGTCCGAAGAGTGAACGTCCCTTTTCCCGGAGCATTGTGTGGCGTATTTTAACCCTTTACACGGAATAAGGTTCAGATCCACGAGAAGCTGGTGAGAGGCAATGTAACTTTAGCTTAGGAGGGAATGTTAGACTGTCAAGCACGACAGAGTAGAGTAGACAGCTGGGGCTTGTGCATTTATCCGCCTCTGCTTGTGGTAATAAATACATGGAGGGAATTAATGTTATCCCAATTTAAATGCGGAGGAATTTCTCCTCTAAAAAACCGTAATAGCCTCTCTTCGATTGTTTTGTTATGCCCCACTTTTTTTTTGTGGCCCTCCAATTCTTACACTCCTATTCACAGAAGATCAAGTAGAAAGTAACAAATTCTTAATTTACAGCCTTAAAATCACGCCCAGTAAAAAAAACACTTATTTTACGGAAAGAAAGGTATCGATGGGGCAGGGTATTACGGCTCCTTTGGCCTGGTGAAATATAATGAAATATAATATGGTGAAATATAATGTTACAGAATGTACTGCTATTTGAAATGGCAGTCTAGAGTCCCATGCAGCCACACCAATAAATAATGCATATTAAAGTACTTTGTAAGTGCTTTAATGGGACATTCCAGAT
Organism: Spea bombifrons; assembly: GCF_027358695.1. Lineage (NCBI taxonomy): Eukaryota > Metazoa > Chordata > Amphibia > Anura > Pelobatidae > Spea > Spea bombifrons. Next base: position 7,941,558 of record NC_071094.1, read on the forward strand.
ATTATATGCCCGTAACCCATCTGATAGCTGAGCAGTCCCTTAAAATGTATGTGGTGTCCTCTTTGCATGAATGGAAATTCGTGGGACTGCTATAAGGTATTAAAGTATCGCTTTAAAAGACATGTGGAAGTTCTGAAAGGTCATGTTTCCCTCCAAAGAGCAACCAAGTACCGAAATCGAACCTAATAGCAACCACATACCATATCACACCGACTACGAAGCAGGTATTGATGTATCCTCTGGCTGTTTACATGCCACAAGTAGAGCAGCTATGATATTGGGACATATAGTTTGTACTTTCTCTAACTCCGTGTTAAACAGCTCTTAGTCCAATAAACCAGACTGACTACAGCAACACATGTTTTAGGGGCGAGGTGGGGACTACAATATAGAGGACTAAATTCAAGATGTCTGCCAGGTTCCATTAATGCCCCAACCAACCCTTTATGCACCGCCTGCTTGTTTATGCCTTGTCCTGGCCCCGTCTTACCCCAGTCTACCAAGTCTTACTGTAATCTTTCAGCTTAGGATGCCATTTGTGTTCTAAATCTGGATATTTTTACACAAAGCCACCCAAAGTGTACAGGACTTCTCGACTATGAACAAGAAGAAGTCTTCATTAAAGAAACCTAATTAAAGTTTTTTTCTTGTGCTGTTGCTGAGGAACCCTATAATGCGCCTTCTGGCTCCTTCTGACCTGGTTTTGTGTTTGCCTTGCAGGTGGATTTTGAGGATGTGATCGCTGAACCGGATGGCACTCACAGCTTCGACGGGGTGTGGAAAGCCAGCAGCACCACTTTCACAGTCACAAAGTACTGGTGCTACCGCATCCTTTCTGCAGTTCTTGGCCTGCCTCTTGCGTTGCTCTGGGGCTTCTTGTTTGCTTGCCTATCGTTCTGCCACATCTGGGCGGTGGTTCCCTGCGTTAAGAGCTATCTGATGGAGGTGCAGTGCGTGGGCCAGTTCTATTCTCTTTGCGTCCGTACGTTCTGTGACCCTATTTTCGAGGCTGTGGGAAAGGCACTAAGCGGGATACGAGTGGCACTGAGGAAAGAAGCCTGAAGACAGAGGATCCCAGTTATTTCCTAATCGGTGTCCAATCCCTGAGGTGTTGTACTATGTCCACTGAAGGTGGCTTCTCTGATCATCCCCAGAGGGACCAGCAATGCATTCATCTTCAAAGCATTGCCGCTCCCTCTGGCACCATAAGGCCATGGACATTGAAGCCCCTTGGATTAGGCTCACCGGTTGCCTTCACCATTACTCGGTTGTGAGAGCATCGTCTCTTCACCAGTGATACAAATAAAGACTTGGTCAACAATAAGATACAAATACCACATTTTATTTGCACGGCTCTGTGTGCACCAGTAGCTGCATTTCGATGAGAATTGGATCTGTATTAAAGAACACACGGCCTTTTATCAGATCGTTTTACAATGGCAGAAATTCCAAGGAAGCAGCGATCAGCTTAGAATGGGTTTAAGTTCCCCCCAAATCTTTACAGAGCCAGTAGGCCCAAATGTATATGCCCTTCTTCTCAACGTTATCCACACTCATCAAGTTCATGAGAAGGAAAGACAACTGAAATACACGGCTTTTCTCCTTTGATACAGAGAGATAGGGTCGCACGCAGCAGGGGGTTACGTGTCTCACGGTGAGCAGGTAACCCAAGTGCTGGGGTGCTTCTGAATAACTCAACATATAGCAGTGACAAAAGGGATGCAGCACGGACACGGAGACAGCAGAAGAAACAGCAAAATATTTATTACGAAAGCAGAGGGTTGACGCAAGCCACAAGAGCAGACAAACATGTAAGATCTGCGGGAAGCTCGGTTGCCTTTTGTGCCATTAAAGTGGTAAAATAAGCTGCCCCGCGGACCTCATTCCTCTAAAAACAAACAACTATTCTTAAGATGTTGCTGGTGATGTTGCGGTGACCCCTTCTGGACAAATGGTGCATTACATCTTCGTAAAAAGGTGAAGACGTTCACAATTCCATTGGGGGGGGCAGAATTTAATAACCTTAAAGGACCAAGATCCATTCATGTGTGACGAGCCTATGATCCATATTTATATGTTTAAGCAAATCTCATACCAAATGCTAGAATTCAGTAAAATATTATTCTTTTTCTCCCCAGAGTTGTTACACGTTATCTACTTATGTCCATCAAACTTTTCTTTTTCTTAGTAAATGTGATCAATGCCTTTTTATCGACTCCAGGTTTCTTTAATCTAGACCTAGCTATGGTTTAAAACAACTTAACTAGCAATGCGTATCCATCATAAGTTTTTTCCCAACTCTTTAACTTCATTAAAGGTGCCGTTCCATTTAGACATAACATTAAATGATAAGTATGATAAGCCAAATAGCATGCCTGTGGTTTTATTCTTTCCCTTAAAGGTTGTTTAGTTACACAAAAACGACAAGAAGACTTTTAGGAATTATTGGTCAATTACTATGGCAACAGCCTATAAAATCTTGCCTTTTTGTTCACGTTGACAGGACATGTCTTTTTCCCTCAACCCATTTAGAGTTCAGTGTGCACGGATCAACTGGAGCCCTGGCAAAGCTTAAAAGCATCTCCAAACGGGTCAGGGCCACCCTTACACCTCAAGCCCTATATGTGTCCCCAGTGCTGCTGCTTACTACTCTCCCCCTCACACTTGCGGCGTTCGCATTGCTGAATGAAGCACAGCATAAGACATGACATCATACTCCAATGCTCCGTTTCACTCAGTGCTTAGCACTAAGCACGAGGTAGATAAGACCCCATGTGCCCCTTCCTAAGGACAGAAGCCCTGCAAAGCCAATATGTTGCAAACAGAACAATCGCACAAGTATTTTGGGTTCTAAAACACACATTGAGACAGAGTACATTACAAATGGGCAATGCAGCTGAACCATGTCATGAGGCCACTTAGACCCTGGACTGGCGCACAATGTTGGCACACAGGTTGAGGTAGCCTTTAACTAATAATGTATAACCAGGAAGTAATGGTGTGAGGATAGTCAGCGTTCAATGACTAAGTCGTTTATTGTCGGACATCTCTTCCAGCAACTTAAGTCACATGGAATATTTCCGTTGCCGAGTACCAAAGAGTTGCATTCAGGATATCACTAAAAGTGCTTAGTGGAAGGATATGAATGGGCATTCACCATTCTGTGTTAAATTGTAGCAAATATAGTTGTTATCACGTATTCAGGGAGGGGGTATGTATGTTTGTATGTATAATTGTATGTGAGCATTAATGTCTATGTATAAGTGTATGTGAACATGAATGTGTATGTATGTGTGTGTTATCATGAATCTGTGTGTAAAAGCGTTTGTATGCATGAGCATGAATGTGTGTTGGCATGAGTGTGTGTTTGTGTGTAAGCACGAATGTGTATATATAAATGGTGTGAGAGGGAGTGTGTACAAGTGTATGTGTAGGTATGTGTATTTGTGCTGGCATGTGTAAATTTGTGTAAGTATGGTTACGTATATGAGTGTATGTTGCGAGGGCAAAAGAAGGCACAAGCAAGCTGTTTGGGGGCAATGATAGCACAGACAAGCTGTTTGGAGGTCAATGATGGCACAAACAAGCTGTTTGGGGCAAGAATGGCACACATGCTGCTCTTTGAGGACAATGACGGCACAGACCAGCTGTTTGGGGCAAAGATGGCACAGGAAGGGTGTTTGGGAGTTAAGGTGGCACATATAAGCTGTGGTTTCTGGTTATGCCCCTGCCTGTCAGCTATCTATTTTCCTTATAGGAAATTACTCCTGGAGTTAGGTAAAAATTTAACCCTGGGGAGTTCCTTCGCCCATTGCTCAAATAAGCTGAAAAGTATTCCAAACTCCTTCTACAGATACATAGTGGGTATCTAGTATGTTGCATCCATGTTGAGCTTCCTATGCTGGCTTTAAGGCGATCCCCACCCACAGGGCGTTGTGCTTTTGATGTTGGATACCTTGTTGGGTTCACTCTTCATTCTACGCAGCAGTCAAGGTCAAAAGCTTGTAGGAAATGAACAGAAGTAGAACAAAAGATGGATGCTTAATGAATTGGCTATTTAAATGATGTTCAACACTTACGTGTACAGCAATCAACAAGTATTTTTTTTTAATAAGGACACCTGTACCCTTCACTCTCAGATTGGCTAGGCCAAAGGCCTCTGCTGGTTCCTTTGACATAAAGAGGAAGGATAAGGAGCCCCAGCTGGCGTCATACAGCTGTGCTTATATTTATGACAATAACAAACACGGACACATAATAACAAAGGACGTGTTAGGGGAGCTCGGGGAACACCGAATCCTTTACAGCGCGAATGTTCAGTACGCGTCCTAATATCGTCAGCGCGGTTAAAACTCTTGACCACAAAACCATTGTGCTCTAGGCCGAAGGAGAGAAAAGTGGGGTCCCACGGAGAATTAATCTGTTGGGGGCTCATTTGTATCCCAGGCTCAAGACAAGAAGTTTAAATTCATTTCCTGGCCCCAAAACCACTTCTTCCCTGAGCCCCTTTTTTCCCAGCTGGGCTCCCACGAACTGGCTCACAGGAGCTGGGTGCCGGGGGTTTAGTTTCCCGTGGCTTCCCTGCTTTTGTGGGATCTGCATGTTCCTCCAGTCCCACCTGCCTTTGAATCGTTTTTCCCAACAGCTCCTTGAAGACACTGTCCATGTTTTTTGTTACATCCTACAAGAATAGAATAGGACAAAATAAACGTCTTCTGGTCGTTTCCCTTACATCAACAGCGTACACGTTCTGATATTCTGTCATCTCTTACCCTATCCACTTCTATACCCGGACGGTCGCTTTGCCAGGATTTTGTCCCCTTTTGCGTGCCGTCTGTGTTCCTCTTTTCCCCTGCTGCGCTGGAAATCCTATGGAATCAAAACAGAGTCATTTTTTTTCATCACCTCCACTGAAATTGTACTATTTTTATTATATTTATAACCTGAAGCTCCCATTGGGACTTCAGAACCTCCGCTCTCACTTACCTTTCCATGTGCCCCAGGAACCGTATGGGTCCAGGGTGACTGATGGCGAATGGAAGACGAGCCGGTTCTATGATTTGGTAGTTCAATTTCCTGATTGGGCTTCCCTCGCTGCGTTTTCGGGGAGAGCAGGCGCTGTCTGAGTTTACGCGTACCCTGAGAATTTAATCAAATGTTATTCAGTATCCGTTGACCAATGCTGTTTATTGTATACGGTTTTTAAAGATGGAGATTCTGGCTATGTTATCATCTGCATCATGAAAAGTTGAAAGCCTTAATGTTTCTGGGAGTGGAGCAGTATCTTAACACTCAACACTCAACAAAAAAGGGCCGGATGACCCAATTTTCTAAATTCTATCTTTAGAATTTAACAGGAGAAAAAATAGATTTTTTCACCTGTATAAGAAGACACATTTCTAGTCACCTGAGTTCTATAAAGTGTTCGTTATGTGACAGTGTGAACCCCAGGGAGATGATTAGCATGGCATCTGAGTACAGCTGCTATGCAGATTATACATATGGGTCCCTGGGGTGGAGCAATTGGAGAGCAGGGTGGGCCAATGCTCCATTTCCCCATTTTGTGGAAACTCCATGCCGGGTTTTCCATGAGGCAAGAAGTCCACAGGATCCGGTCCGGGATTTCTATTAGGCTGACATCAGGCACAGGTGCTGGACATTAAAAACCCCTGGAGCCTGATACTCAGGAAGACTGTTGGGGGAAGAGGACGTTTCCCAGGGCAAGGAGAGGCCCTGAACAAGATCATCCCTGAGCCAAGTGAGGCAATACCTGCCTGGACTCTTTTGTGTGCTGTCTGGGGGAGGTTTTCCAGAGCCTGGCGTAGCTGGGTCTGGCTGGGAGGTTGAGTTAGTGGGTGATTAGGCTGGTCAGTCTGGACCAGCGTAGTTTAGTTAGAGAGGGCTCCAATTGGGAGCTAGGTTTTCGTTTTATGATTTGGTTTTGGGGTTTGAGCGATTAAAAATAAAGCGCTATTTTGTTCACAGCTGCTGTTCCTAAAAAGTGACATGTGTGGCCCTCATGCTACAGGGTTTGTCACAGTATGTAAAGAAGGTTGAAGCTTTTCAATCTAGAGCTACCTTTCTTAGCCATTATACTAAAAACCGCCACTCAATTTGATCCACTTGCTGGCTCCCTGTCTATCCCCATCTTACCTGCTCGGCTCTACAGTCGGCTCATCTGGGGTATGTGGTGGGCCAGGCTCTCCATCCTTCTTCAACCCTCGTTGCTCCAGTCGCCTCTCTGCCCTACAATTAGGTCACAGAATCACCGTGTGAATTTTTGTGAAATCAGTTCTCTTCCAAAATCAACAAACTGTCTGTTTAGCCCCTTCCTAGCCTGAGCCCCGCTTTGTACCCCTTCCAGTTCAGAGCGTACTTTTAACCCATAGCACCCGTGTCAGACCATTCGAGAGCCTCACTTTTTTGGTACACTATTATCCTGTAGTTAACCCAGTGACCCCCTCACTATTGGAACATAGGTTTTCCATTTTTTGTAAGGTACCTTGGTGTGACCTTGTGACCCTTGGTGTGACTCTCTGCAAATTGAATTAAGTTTTCCACTCACCCTTCAGGGACATTGATGTACTTGTGGGGAATGAGACCTCGATTCCCAGCTGCCTCTCCTCTCCACCAGTCACCAGATGGTTTGCCGTGGAGAATCAATGTGTCCCCCTTTTTAAATGACAGTTCCTGGGGGGTCCGAGCTGTGTAGTCAAACCTTGCAATTCCTTCCAAGAAATCCAAGTCTGGGAAATATACAGGAAACAAGAGAGCTAAGATGAGTTTGGAGAAAACAATCAGCTATAGCTTATAGCATGCATGGCTAAACATGAGTGTAAAACGTTTCCGACCTTCCTCTCCTCCAGCTGCGTCATGATGGACCTCTTGGTCGCACTCCTCGATTGTGGGATCCAGGGCTAGAGCCTCACTAATAGTATAAAGACAAAGGGTAACTTCAGTGATCAAACCTGTGCAGAATAGTTAGACAGTGACACTTAAGGGATTTTGAAACCAATGACATCAATCCTTACACACTCAACATATTTAACAAAACCCAAGAAAAAATTCTAAATATCCAGACAAAATGCATCTAAGAGCATTTGATGAGGTATATGTAGCCAATGGCAGATTTGCAGCCATTATATGACCAAACTGGTCCCATAAAGCCACTTGGATTTCGAGCAGTTCTTAATATGTGGAATCTCACAGCGACAAGGACCTTTCCATCATATGTTGCTTTGCCTCACCAGTACTCCTCATCTTCCTCCACAGTCATGCACTTCTCGTATACCGGACCCTCCAGTTCTGCGGGCCCGGGGAAAATCCGCTCCTGGTAAATGATGATGGTCTTCACAACCTCGTTCACACGGGCCTGGACAGAAACAGGGTCCTGTCCTTCAGGGATGGAAACCAGGGTTGGACCAAAACACACAGCCAGATTATAAGGGTCCATCATGTTCTCGTCACTGTAGTGGGACAGACTGGGAGAACACAGTGTGAAGGTTTAGAACATCGGCCATTAAAGCTCGACCGGTATCAACAGATAACTGCGGAATTCAATACAACGTTACAGGCTAAAGTGAAATGATCAGACTTTGCGTCCTTATTCATGCGTTTCTGCTTAGAACCCTCAAAGTGCACTGGAAAATTAGCAAGTTTTGGATTTTAAAGCAAGATTCGTATGGAAATACCTATAGAGGCGTTTGTGTATTTTTTTGCATGCCACATCTTATAGGGAAGAACACATCTCTCTAGCACAAGAAGATAACGTAGCATGTTATTTAAGATTTTTTTTACGTGTCTGAATACACTATTATACCAAAAAAATGAGTATGAGAGTCTCTCAATACAATGATGTCAACAGATCCATATATTACTCACTGATTTAAGAAGGCAAAGAGGTATCTGAGAACTAAAGTGACGGAGTGAGGGAGCTGAGCGACCAGTTTCTTGAGGAGTAACACTCTCTCCTGCGCAGTCTCCAGCTCTGTGGAAAAGATGAAAAAAAGTTAATATACTTGGCAAAGATGCAGTAAGGGAAATGTACAAAACATATACCATTCCTAGAATTAATCACGGTCCTTTTTTTTTTTGCTTCTGTTAGTTTGTTCACAAAGTAGCGCAAAAGTTAAAATGGCAACATTATTTAGACTGTAGCAGTAACACTATGGATACGTTGGCATAAACCTTTAAATGTGATACAACATAAAAAAGAGGATTGTCACCCTTTTTAAAATGTATTAATTTATTAAAAATAACAAACAGGAGTTTTCAGGACAATGCCTGATGCCCTCCAAGCATTGTTAAGGGGCAGCTCAACACATTTTATTTTATAGATCTCCCAACCGTTCTGGACTTATCAGTACAGTAGACGTATGTATGTTAAATACTAATTCAGCCATTGAGTTATTTCACTAGCACGATGTATAGAACATACGGCTTGCTCTATAGTATAGCGAAGCCGCGTCTGTGTACTTACGGATACAGGATAGCAGGTCGTTAAACATTTCATTTGGGAAGAGTGGCTTCTCTAGACCTCTGAAATAAAGCTTCAGAACCCCAGCCACAGAATCCACATCGTGCCCAGAATAGCTGTCATCCAGCGGATCCTCACCTACAGGACAGAGCGACTGCAAATTACACCTCCTTAACTGCCTCTGCTTTTATTCTCCTGGGTCATATACACTTTGAGAAAAATGTTGCATTATACACACACATACACACACACACATACTTACACAGTATACACACGCAAACACCCACACTTATTCCCAATGCAAGTCATCATCTATTCAACCAGCAGAGGGCACCAAAGCGCAGAGAAATATATATTTTATATCATATTTATATATATAATATGTGACTTATAAAGACAAAGATCTCCAGTTTATAAGTGGGCATACAATAAAGTTCACTGCCTCAGTGTTCTATCATGTTTATTGCATCATATATTTATAATGCAACATGGCAATCCATCATCCAATTCTCTTGCCAAACCTATTAATGTAATGGACCCAGCTGTTTGTTACACTCAATGAGGGTTATAAATAAAGGACGGATCTGGCAGTTGTTTTCTGGTTGCTATGGTAATAGCGCCTCTTCTACCGTCCTGTACCATAAATTTTGTATGGGAACCCCTATATATTTAAGTAAATAATATACTCGCCTTTCTCAAACGCACTGCGGATTTCATTCACCTGGGCTTGCGATCCGGGAACACGGAAAATACCCTCATGCTGTAAACCTGCAATTCAGAGGACGTGGTTTTTAATAACAGAGTTGATCCGAAAACCCAGTTCCAAAGGAGATGTTTTTCTACAATGCTGGTCTACGACATCTTATTCTCTAAGGAGCCCCATATGTGATGATCCTTTTATTCTTTCTATTAAATAATTATTTATTGTTTTATAAAGTGCCATCATTCCGCAGCGCTGTACAATGGGTAAACGCGACATAAGAAGTAGCATATAACATAACAATTTGATTTTGATGCCTATGGGCATTCGGTCTACCGCCAAAGCTTGTTGACGTTAATCTCTGATCTGTTAAATCTCGCAATCTCAGAAGGGAACGCAAAGACCCCGAGTCACATCACTATACCTACTCACCATGGAGATTGATAAATCGGATACAGCTGGACACAACCCGGGGAATAGATTCTCCAGAACTCTGTGGGGGACAGAGACAAATGATCTGCTAAATATACCCCATGCTCTTATGCCACTCCAATTCAGATATATACAAAGGGACATGTCCTATCATGTTTACTCATAAGGGCAAATAAAGAAAACCTAATGTGACAATACATTCATTGTATATGTTACGCTATGCTATATCAAAAAGTATTTAATATTATAAAAAATATTTATTTTTTAATGGGAAATTCCTTTACCGATCATTCATCTTAAAAGGGTTGGCGATCCAGTAGTTAAACGTTGGTGTACCTTTCCAAACTAGGTAGCTAATGAGGTTATATTGCACAATTTGCATTAAAAGAACCATTGAATTGTACCTGAGCACGGGAAAGATACCGCCGTCTCCTGGCAGCATTGAAGAGGAGCCAAACACAAAAAGACAAAACGAGAAGGGTCTATAAGGGTGGACAAGCAAGCAAACGCAGCAGGGCCAGGCCTGGCCAGAGAAGTAACACAGGGGGCACAGAGGAGCAAAAGCCGGAATTGGTTTCTAGAAGTAAGCATGGTCAGTAGTAATGGTTAATGCGGAGTTGTGCAAAAGTCTTGAGTAGGTCCACAAAACTTTGAGAAAAATGTCTCTCGGTACGTGATGTTCACCAAAGTTCTAGCGTGTCTTAAAAAAATGCAACTCAAGAAAAGGAGTAAAGGAGATGAAGAACATCTAGAACAAAACAAGAACTGAAATACAAATTAAGATGAGAGGCTAGTCAACATCAGAAGATGAGAGAGGGGAGTATGAGAGCCCTTATGGGAAAACTCAGGTGAGTGCTGACTTCTTGCTCTGTTTTGTGTACATATAGGAAAACTATAGAATGAGACAATGGGAGAAAGACAAAAGATTAATTAGGACCTACTGTGCCTACAGAGCTAAATAAATGCAAAGGTTCTTCTTTTTGTCAGTCAAGGAAACAAATGTTACCGGGTACCTGAGCTCCTGGGCCCACATGGAAGTAAATGGGGGCTCAACTCTGGACACGTCAGAGCCATGGATTGGGAGATTAATGAGTATTCTAATTTCAGGATGTGAATTCCGTTCCAAGTTCAACAATAACTGTTGTGGCAATAGCCCGGCAATCATATCCCAAGTATTCACAAAGCTCAACAAACTAAAAAGCACATCAGACATAAAATGGGGCTAAGATGTGCTTTATGGGATCAAAGTTCAAAATGGGTTGTTTGGTGAATAGACTTATACACAGAGGTTCTGGAAGGTAGAACAGAGAGCGTAAAAATAATTTAATCAAAATTGTTGGGAACCTTGGAGATGTTTGCACAACTCTAGTCAGAATAATTATTTGAGAAGCAAAGTGTGAGGCTTACAGTATAATCAGAACATCGTGAAAACATAGAAAGCAGAACAGATTGTAAGTTCTTCTGGCACCAGGGTGAATTCCTACAGCTTGTCGTTAGTATTTACACATCAGAGGCTTCCGGGGAAGGAAAAACACTGCGAATTGTGTCACCAATTCATCTCAAGCCAGCTCAGAAAGCAAGGGAAGGGGCAGCACACGGTGAGGTACCTGAATAAACTCCTCCAAATCCCCGTTAAACAGTTTGTAGTTATACTGGGATGACGACCGCTGCCTTTTCACACGCTGAGACTTACTGGTGCTTGACTGCAGCCTGAAACCAACCGTGTGACACACAATTCACACAAAACCCAGTTCTGCTTTAGTAATGCTTTAATAACGGCGATCTGAAGTTTGCATTTGAGACATTTCAACCCCCTGACCCCACGAAGGTTCAACCTTGGTGAGCTTCACCAGCAAGAAGGGCTAAGGAGACGAGGAGATGGGATATTTCATCTCTATGCATTGCGCAGGGGCACTTTTTGCATAAGATTAGTAGGATCAGTCCTTCATAATAGTGATGTCAGGGAGGTGAAATGTTCTTCCGTAATCTTCTAGGATAGTAAATAATATAACTTGTTCTCCTCTTTGGAAAACATTAGGCAGTTCAAGATATTTAACAGGACAATCAAGTGGTGCGTAGAAACCTTGGTAAGATCTATGTAGTAAGAAAATGACATGATTAAGTATAAACACGGAAATAATGTGCCAATAAAACCATTCTAAAAACTAAACAGTGTCGTATCACCCATTCCACCCTTCTATCTTTTTTTTAACTATTACTATCAGAAGCACAAGCCCATTAGAAAAATATTTCTCTGTTTACATCAAATTTGAGCCTATTCTTATTTTCGTACGGGATGCTTAATTATATCTTACAGTCATGTGGCACAAAAGGAATGCACTGATAGGTTCGGCTTTGTTGCATAGAACAGAAAGGATTTCTTCGGTTGAGTTTTGTTGCCATGGGAACAGAAACGGTTGCTATGTGATTATTTTGAAAGAATATATCGACAGCTATGGCTCGGTTTCTTTGTCTATCAATCACAATTTGATCCAACAAATGAATTCTTGTTGTAACGGTCAAAACAGGAGATGAGTAGAGTCCTCAGGGGCCTCAGTATAAACACAATAATAAACCAGGGTTGGATTTACAATTATGGTGCTCCAAGGCAAATAAAACCCCACAGGAGCCATCTACTCCCCCCAAAAAATAAAATGTGTCGGTTGGTCATATGCTTGAAAACATGAGAAGTTTGAAAAATGATTTGAGATAAGTAGAGCCACCATGTATCCCACCCATTTGGCCTCCATGGGCATGACTTGTTTCATCCATTTCCCCCACGAGCCACACATTTTCCCCAACGAGGGAACAAACTAGAAAGTCGAAGATCAAATAAAATTATTATTATATAAGGGACGGACACTCACCACTTTTACAGAGTTATCTCTATCTCTCCTCTCACCCTCTCTATCTCTCTCTCTCTCTTTGCTTATTTGTCACATGATATTAAATTATTCTTTGAAATGATCATTTAATTTATTTAAAGCTAAACGATTAATCAAAACCTACTGCATATGATGTATACTCATGTGAAAAAAGTTATTGACCCATAAACCTCATAACTGGAATTCCACCCTTGGCGACAACAAAAGGCAATGAAAGGTTTGTAATAACCGGCAATGACCCTTTTACTTCGCTGTGGAGGAATTATGTCCCACTCTTCTCGGTACAATTGTTTTAATTCAGCCACATTGGAGGGTTTGTGCGCATGAACTGCCTTTTTGAGGTCATGCCGCAGCATCTCAATCAGCTTCAAGTCAGGACTTTGAATAGACCACCCCAAAACCTACACTTTGTTTCTTTTGAGCCATTCAGAGGCGGACCTGATTGTGTTCTGCGGATCATTGTCCTTCTGCATAACCCAACTGAGCTTGAGCTTTAGGTCACAAACTTTTCACATAGGGCCAGACAGAGCTGCATAGCTTTTTGTACATAAAACCGTCATTTTAAAGCTGCAATTTGTGTTTACTCTGGTTAATATTAAAAGTAATTTGATGACCTGAAACATTTAATTTGATGACCTGAGACATTTAAGTGTGACAAATATGCAAAAAAAGAAGAAATTGGGAAGGGAGAAATACTTTTTTCAACGCAATATATATATATATATATATATACACACACACACACATATACATACATACGTCATCAAGATCTACTCCCCCCATCCCAGGAGGTACATACCCTGATACATTACTCTCCGATATTGCTGCTGTAGAGGAACAGAAAGAAGGATGTCAGCATTAAACGTGCACGCGATTAACGCGATTAAACAGTTACACCATATCAAATGGACCCTATTTTGTCTGGACATGTATGCTATAGGCAAAGTGTAATATTCACTTGACTCCAAAGTATTTAATCTGAACATTCTGCTTTGTTTAGGCATTACAAAGGCATAGCCAAAACATGAGAGTTGCCCTTCACGATGCAGATACAATAATCTAAGCATGAAGAAGCAGAGGAAAGGAGCCAAACTCTTCTATTTTAACTTCGAGAGTTCCATGTTATGGTCGAAAGTTAGCAAGGCTTCATACTAAATGATGCTTCGGTTGAATAGTTTTGATATGCGAGTCTGTGATGTAAGAGTTGTTGGTATTGGATATACACAATTCATGCACATTGACAGGATTTCCTTTGTATAAAAGAGTTTCCATGGCGTATCGAAAAGTAAATGTGCACGGTGCAGGCATTTTTAAACACTAAAACAACCTAAGATATTCTGTACTAAACTGACCTTTGTCTATGGCCTCCTTCAGTTGGTCGCGCTTTGCCTGCAATTTGCAGATGGTGCTTCTCCCAGCGAGATATTTCTGGAATTTCTAAAGGAGGAAAATGATATAATTTGCATTAAGGGATATTTAATGTATGATGGATGAAAAGACTCAAAAACACATCCCAGTCCATTCTAACCAAACCACTGTGCATTCTGCTCTTACTACATTCAGTGGTCACAATGTCCAACTCACATACTACCTAACAGAGGCTATAGTCTACCCCGCTGTGCTACATTGTGTCTTCTTCTTCTCCGGGATTCTCTTGTACTCTTTATGGTTCTCTCCCACATTATTTGGCGTGCACTATACTCCATCGCACACACACGTTCATACTGTTCCCTGCTAGAACACAATTTTCTCACAGTGACATAGAAGTTTTCTGTGTCTTGCTGGTTGGCTCGTCGCTTTGCTGTGCTCGTTTTACTGCTGGTGTCCGATCCTGTTGACTTAAGCGATTCCGTAGACTGACTAGACTGAAAAGCATCCAGCACATCAAAATCATCAGCTCCAATAATGTCCAGCAGGGCTTGAAGGGTAGCCTTAAGTGTCTTGTTCACCTGGTAATAAGACAACAGAACAGCTATACTGAAAACAGTCAACAGAGTGCAGCAAAGTTCCAAGTCTAATGGAGACTGCAGGGTGGAAATGGCTATATTGGTCATAGCAATAAAGGGTGACGGGCAATACAGTGGAACATCGTCTTAAGTGTCAATAGCTAAAGGCCAGGCTCTGGATTTCTTGATAGGGCTTAAGCCTCATATCCAACCACGTAATGCATAACAGACTGATGTGGCCATGGGATAAGGTGTGGGAACTGTTTATGAGCAGTTACATGTGAAATTTGTTCTAGGGAGAAATGTCTTCCCTTAACCTGGGTGCTTTGAAAGGTTCCTTTTCCTCACAGGTGCCCCTGCCTTGCACTAAATTCGATTTCACAGCTTAAAAGTGAGTGAGGTCCGAATTCTTGCTATTTGTTGCTGCCATTAATAGTAGTGAGGCTAAAGCCTCAAATGTCACCTCTTCAGTTTCCAGGTTTTCACTTGACAATCTGGACTGAATGTGCTGGAAGCGAGTAACTAACTCTTGGTGTAGCAAAGGTTCCGATCGCACTTCGGACACCTGGGGAAAAGAACAGAATGTGGAAAAATTATATGTTTATATATAAACTCCAAGATTTAGACCTTTAACCTCTAGACTTTAAAGATAATTAACAAAAACAAAATCCTCCCGTACCTCATCCCCTTCGTGTGGCTGGAATTCAAAGCGTGGTGGGGGACAAAACACATCACTGCGCATTTCCATCATCTTGTTTTTATCTGCCTGGGCATCAAGGTTATCAACAGCCCCCTCAATGGACTGCAAGCCCTGCTGCCGTGAGGCCTGGACGCGTTCCTCAGCCTGGAGGTAGATGCGCAGGGTCTTGCCCATGGAGAGATGGAAGCCAAGATCACAACACTGCAGTAGAAAAAAAAGAGATATATCACTGAGGAACCATGCCATTAGCTGGACATATAATTAGGATAAGCAACTTCTTCTAACACCTGTCATCATACTAAGGTTGTAGGTTGGTGAAGTGCCAAACAGTTGAAGGTTGCCTACTCTTGCCACAAAGCCATATGGAACGTAAAGTTCACTTACATCAATAAGGTCACTGACGTCATTTATATAGTAATTATTGATGTTGGCGTTGACAGTGTTCAGGTTGATGAGATATTCGTTTCTTGCCTTGCTGCACTTCTGGCTATTCTCCAAATATTTCTTCAGTCTCTGAGAACAGAACATAATTTGTAAGGGTTCAAACACTTTACCTTCCGTCTAATTAATGGGTTTCAGATCACATTAACATTCTATGTGACATAACCACTTTTGGGTTAACTTTTGTTGAGAACAGAGGTATTCCCATTGGAAGTTCCTTGCAGAAAGAGGAATTCCCCAAATATTCTCCTTCTCCGTGCCGGTGGGTTCCCCAAACGTGCCACGTCTTTATCTTAAGCTAAGCTTATGTACATTTTCAGCTTTTTTAGAGTATAGCAGATCCAACTGAAACATAAAACTGTATCCACAGGCCTTACCTTCTCTACAAGTCTCTCAGTCTTCTTTAGGGAGCTGCGCCTCTGTCCTCTATCAGCGACTGGGGAGCTTGCAGTCTGCTCGCTGACTCTTCCTGTCCTCTTTTCTTCTTGCTTTTCTGCTTCCTTTAACTTATGTTCAGAATTCAAGCAGTCGTTGTGATACAACTGGTACGTCTTCATCGCCTGGGGATGGATGGGAAATAAGGGAATGTAAGGAAGGAACATGATGGTTGGACCATCTACTTCCCAGGCGTAGGCAAAGTGCTCGTACGAAGACACTAGTGTCAGTCACAAGTCATGCATTTACCATCCATCTTAAAGCCTGTTGGTGCCTACTCATTTCCCGCTCTTTTAGTGGCTCCACAATTTCACTTTGGTCCTCCCCAGGAAGGCATACCTTTCTCAACATCTTTAATGTCCAAAGAGGGACACTTTTAGTGGGCGTGTTAGAGGTGTGGCCAGGGCGGGGCTTTATGAAGACTCCATACATTTTGTGGCATATTGATGGCTACATATTATGGATTTCTTAAGAGAATGGTGTATTTTATTTTTATTATTACAATTTAATATATCATTACGTTTTTCTTGTCTATAAACATATATTACAGTGAGTTTTTAAGGCTGTAGAACACTAACAAACCTTTTTAGCTTTTAGAAAGGAGAGACATCAGGGGAGGAAAGTGGGACGGGTCGATTTTGGTTCCAAAAGCGTGACTGTTTCTACTAAAGAGGGACACTTGAGAGGTATTTAAACGTTAAACCCATTTCCCCTATTACTGTAAACAGAGCCTTCGACATTCAGCACCAAGCTATTACCACGTCAGTTATCGCCAGGTTACTTGTCTTTTTGCTCACCCTGCTTCTTCCTCATTTCATCCCATTGTTGCAACCCAAAAAAAGGGAAACCGTTATAAAGTGTAAACCCCACCAGCGCCAGGAAGCTGCAGCGACCAGATATCCTTAAGACCACTGGGCGCCTGTGTGGAAAGTCCCCCCAAATGATTTCAACAGGAGCACTTTCCTGCCACAGTAAACTGTATATATATTTAAGCCTTGTCAGCATGGAAACCGTCAATCACACCGGCCGGGGTATAAAAGGTAAAGGTTCAGTCCAGCATTGCAATTCAAAGCCACTAGCCAAAGACATGTATAAGGTCCCTCGTATGCATGTGAAGTGGGAGAGGGGAGGCAACGGGTGGAGGGCCCCGGCATGAAGTGGAAGAAGGTAGTCCGGTGGAGGAGGACTAATATGAAGAACGGAAGAAGGAGCACTCTGGTGCTAAGGAGGAGAACGTTGTGGAGGACCCTGGTGTAAAGGGGAGCTGTTAGGTAGGAGTATGAGGAGTATGGAGACAGAAATGAAAAATATGGTTTTTAGAAACAAATGGGCAACATCTGTTTTAGTATATATATATGCTTCAGCATTCTGAACAAGCCAGGGGACGTATGAGTAAGCGCCCAGTGATGCGCGAGACGCGTTACGCTTGCACAGTTTCTGTTTGCTTGCTTTCCCACGCTGATCGAATACAGATAGACTTCATACCAAATAAAATAAAAACATAAAAAATTAACTAATATAGTAATCTGTATACTGTCTGAAACACCATGAAACCCAACCCAGGGTGGCAGAAACTCTTTTCTAGAACGTCTTTTTGGAACCACTCACCCCTTGTAATTCCGACACCAACTTCAGCAAGTCTTCTTGTTGCTGCACTCCAACTTCCTTACTCTGCGGGGAGACACAATAAACAGAACAAGAAGGCGTGAAGTCAGTATTATCGTAAATCAGTGATACTTTGTAATCTCTCTGTATTGGGAAGTAGGTTCTATATTTAGGATGTGGATGAGAGCATCTTGTAGCGGAATGGCATATAGATCTGTATACTATCTGGAACAGTATAGATAATCTGTGCTGGGAAAATTATCCGACGATCTTATTTATAGAGAGACAGACATGGGGTATCAGAATATGAAATATCCCAATTCACATAGAACCGGCTCAGAGCAGCCAAGTCCCTTGATTGGTAAATGAGGTTGATTCCTGCCATGAAATGTAGTTAATTTAGAGATTCCAACCTTCTTAGCAAGGCGCGTTATGTCTTCTCCAATATGTGCGAGACGTGGGATAAGGTGCGAGGTATACACATCACTCAATGAAGCGTGATCTCGACTCTCTTGGCGCGTCTGATTTAAAATCATGTACCAACAATTTACGGGTGATAACAGGTGCTGTTCCTTCCTAAAGAGAAGACGGGAGAAAAGGTATATGAGGCTTGCACAGCAAGATAAGAAGAAATGAGAAAGGAGGCAGGAGAAAAAAGGAGCAAAGCGTATCACTGGAGAAGATATGACTGTAAATAGGACAATAATAGATATTATTATAAAAAAAGACTAATTGCGTATATTTTAAGTACAACTAAGAGCATAGAAACATACAATTTGACAACAGATAAGGGGTCCTTAATGACCTGAAACTGTGGTGCTCCTTGGAGTTGCGAATCTTGGAGGAGAATCGGTCGCTCAGCTTTTCCAGGCTACGGGAGTACTCCAGGTTAATCTCTGCTTTCCTGCGCAGGAATTCACTCATATCCTGCAGAAGCTGCTGACGGAAATCCACCTGGCCATCGATGCACTTGACTTGCTCCACAAGCTGAATGCGGATCTCTGCAGGGAAGAGAGGCATCGCTGCTTTTAGAATAACTACATTCATTCATTAAGTTCCTTATAGCTTGTGGTTCTTGTGGTTCTTTTGCAAACCAGCGTGACTGTTTTGGAGATATTCCGCTTAAAAGGTCACCTCTTGGAAACTGAAGTCAGTGGCAGCCTGTGGCAGGGCCAGTATGACCTAATCAATTTCACATCACAAAGTTCCCTATCCTTACAAAGGCTGCCTGAACCAATCAACAACAATCACCATACCGGTGAACTTGTGGGCTCGGGCTACCTGGAGCCTACCTTTGAAGGACGCGGCCAGGACTGCCCACTGACGTCAGCAGGCGGTCCCAATGATGATGGTGGACGGTCCTGCTGACGTTGTAGGAAACACCCCCATTTAAAAGGGAAATGGGTGGGGAGTGGAGCGTGCCAGGGTCCTGCGGCACTTCTCCCAGAGTTCTCTGGGTCAGACTCAGAGAGTTTCCAGGTATCACCAACAATAAGTCGCCGACCAGCTGTCGGGACTCTGGCACACTTACAGGAACGTCACTTCCAAGTTCCAGTAGAGATCAAGTTATCCATCAGTATACTAGCACTTACCAGGTAAGCTGAATAGATATTGTTTTTTTCTTATTCTAACCGTTCCAGAAGACGAAAAGGAGGTAAGTGTGAGAATCAAAAGAATATATATGTGCATATCTCCCAAGTATCCCATTTTAGGAAGGACAGTCCCTCTTTGACAGCCAATTCTTTCTCAACTGATCTTCTTATTATGTAGGCAGTCAAAATCTATGGAGAATGTGTGTATATCAATCTGTAATACCAAATATTGACCAATACTATTACTGTTTTTGTCACTGTTGTGCTTTTTTTGTACATGTAACCCCAGATCTGGTATCGGCTGTATTGTTTCCAGTACAAAGGTTTGACATACACATTACAGATTAAGTAGAGATCCTAAATCATTTCTACCGATTTAAAGCCTAAGAACCTACACCATATCCACCCAGGGCCATATTCGCCAAAGTCGCTTGTCACTTTCCATTATTCTGTGCCATAAAGATGCTGATTAGCAGAGCAGTGTCACCCTGCAGGGAACAATGTAGCCTCTTTCGCTCTCTTTCACAGAAACACGGCTGCAAGGAGACGACATGTTTTGTATGTATGAAATACACTGCCTTTACATGCCTATCCCAGGGGCATATATCACCAGGACTGGGGTGCCATACCACATTTCATCCACTGGCCATTCAGGCTTAAACAAGGAGCCATTTTATCAGAGGCACAATCCATAACAAGTTCTCATTTACACACCCACAAGCCCGTTATTATTACCGGTATTTATTGTTTTATATAGCCCCATCATATTCCATAGCATTGCAGGTTAGTATTGTTGCCAATTACGCATCACTACCTAGCAGCCATATCCAAACCATATGGTTGGTCCCATATAATCCACCATAACCCGGAGCTCCCTGCGTTTAACCCAGAGTCTCCGATTGAAGCGCTGCTTCTCTGAGTCTCCAGGTCAGTTTCTTCTTTTTTCGGGCAGGGAAGAAGCGAGTGATCTCACCCACATTATATCTTCTCCCCGTATATTCTCCCTGCTCCCCGTCCAGTTACCCCCCCCCACTCATCCCTACATGAAGCCACTCATCTAGACAATTCAGCTCACCCACAGAAATAACCTTAGAACTCAGGTGCTACCTGAATCAAAGAAGTACATTTTTGTATATATCTCAGCATTATTAAGTCAGGGTCTTCACAGCTGCAGGTAACAGAATTCTGTATATAAAACAAAACGTTTGGTTTATTAATTATCAAAGGGGGTAAATGGTTACTCAGGCATAAAGCAATCAGTCGGATCTCACTACCAGCTCTTAATGTATACACAAGATGGATTTTAAAAACAGAGCACCTTAGGGGTTATGGTCGCAACCCATGGCTCATATTATTCAACAAAGAGCAAAACTAAAAGAGCAAATGCATTCATCTGTATTAATGCATCACATTAATAATTTATGACTCTCTATGAAGGAAAGATTCAAATGAATACCAGTACACTGTCATACTGGTCCCCAGTGCCTCCTTGTTACAGTATTGAACAGGTACATCACCAGGTGGGTATTAACAGGCGCACACCTTCCATCATCAGAAATGGCCATAGACGTTTGTTTAAGGAGTGTGTATTTTCTTTTTTCATCTTTCTTTCTCAATTCTGAGATTTGGTAGGGGCTTAATTTGGTAACCTTTTAAGGTTACCAAATTAACCTTCACTAAATACAGTATTTATGTATTTGAGCAATGCATTTAGAACCAGAAGAAGAATGTATTTTATCCACACAATATGATTTATAAACAAATTTTAAGCTGTTTCCATACACATAATTGTGACTTTTAGTTGTGTAGATTACAGTCAAGCCCATACTTGGAAACTCTTCATGTTTGACCTGGAGTCTCTGGGTGAAGTCCAGCTTTCCCGGGTCTCCGGGTCAGTTTTCTTCTTTCTATAGGAGGGGGAGAAGGGTTTGGCCACTCCCATTTCCTGGGTAGTTTGCCTACCCCCACCCAATTATATCCCACTAAAAGATGTCTGGGTCAGCACTACCTTTTCTTGAAGCCACTCTCCATGAAGAGCCCAGGTATGGTGATGGTGTAAATCACACCGCCACTGGATTCTGAAGCGATAAATCACTCTTTACTATCTGGAAGTCTGTTAAATCTGGGTTTGGCAGATACCAAAAGGAACGCTAGGCCTTTTACTCAACATCAGTGCCTGACCACACAAATGGTCTTTTGGCTGAATGGGCACAAATTCCCACAGAAACACTCCAAAATCTTGTGGAAAGCCTTCCCAAAAGAGTGGAGGCTATGATATTCGCAAACTAAGAACCTCACCAGGATCTAGAATACTGAAGAAAAATCCAAGATTCTCTAGGGCTTGGCCTGAGCTCCCAGGATGTTTAACAAAACCATATACCCGATAGAGGGGGAATATGAAGCTGCCATTGCAAACGATGGGGTCCCACCATGAAGTACTGCTCTGTAGAAGGAGATCTTAGACAGGGAAACCTTCATAAGAAATCTACAGGGGTACTGCTAAATATCTCTGGTCCACAGTAATGGATTTGACCGTTCTATGTACTCACAAGGACTGATCAAATAATGAATTTATTCCATAATAACAGATCGCTCCATTAAGTCATTAGCTAAATCACAATAAGTATTGACATCTGATCACTATATTCCATCAGGTTAAATACTCTATTCACCAAGAGCTGAAAGGGCTCATCTCTAGGGATAAGAAAGGACTTAGCCTGACCCATTTAGGACTGTGAGTATTCAGTAGCATTTCTATTAAGTCCCTTGGGCCATAAATGTCATCTTGTCTTAAGTGCAGGATTCCCCTGCTCTAGGGCATTGACTTCTAAACCACATCCCCCATCTTTCCTCTGACCTGTACTTAATGGAGTCTGATGTCAATAAACTTACTGTAGCTAATTAACTGAAGCAGTGGAGACGATCACCAATTTACATCGGTTTCAGTGATTTACTTCATATCTTGTCTCTACGATCTCAAGATACATTATGGCAGAAACTTACATCCTTTCTCCTTCTCAAGATAATTTTTCTTGACCACTATGACTTATACTGTCCCATGTTTCCTTCCATGTGTTCTCTAAACAATACAATTCGGCCATGTTTTACTGTCTGAACCGAGCTGATCAGTGCGCTGCATAGCCTTTTTCAGAACCAAACAACATGTGAATATAAGCCAATAAGATCTCCATGTATTCATTCCTTACAGCAACCCTAGGAAGTTTCGATCTATGCTTATCGGAGAAAAGTCCATAAGAAGTCCATGGCTGGGTTTTGCAATCCTCTCTGGTCAAGTATGGTTTATTTCCCGTCACTTCTAAAAATAAAATAATTACTTCCCTTCTTAGAGACAGTATCACACTATAATTTAATCTGCTGCACGGTAAATTTAGCTGTGGCTTGTTTCTGACCTGTACAAGGAACAAGACTTAGTGGGAAAATAATAATGGTGCTCTCTTCCCTGACCTCCCCCCAAAAAAAGAGATTAAAAATGTATCAAAACTAGTAAAATGGTACTTCGAGCACCTATCACTAAATCATATTATCATAGGAATAACAGGTCAACCATGCTGTTTAAAGACAATAGTACTGTGGTGAAGACATGAGCTTGGCTAATCCTTCACAACCTTGCTTACTTGGACGGGGATTGTTTGACGATCACGCCAAGGGTAGCACCCACCATATTAAATAAGCCATAAATCCATCATTACAGATTTAGTTTGGTTAACAGCTTCATTTACAATACAGTACTTTGGGGTAGGAATAGAAAGAAATAAAAAAAGTAAAGTACTTAAAAAGTGCTTAATATACATTCTTTAAACTAGCGAGTAGGTCATACTACGTTACATCTGCATTCTGTAAGCTTAAATTGAAGGAGGAGATAAATTAAACTCAGAAAAAGGATGTGAAAGTAAATTTCATAACTTTATTTCCCCAGAGAAGTACATAATAATAAGTCCTAAGCTCCTTGCAAATACCCAAGTATTTGATGCATAATAATATTTATGGGTGTTAAATGCAAGGAGTCTTTTAAAGGCTACCAAATCAAGCCCCTGTTTCTACCAAATCTCAGAATTGAGAAAGAAAGATGAAAAAAGAAAATGGAAAAACAGGGTGGAAAACAGTGTTTGCAGGTTAAATCACTCAAAGTAACAGAAAGTGAAAATGCTGATTAGGCTTCATCTGTTTCATAACAGCCTGTGGTTTTGTAGAATTAACTGCAATTCTTCTAAATGTAATTCTCGTAATAATGCCCAAATGGGAACTACCAGCTTGCTTTGTAACTTAAAGTTCATATTTTCTGCAGCTGTTAAAAGAGGGTAGCCTAACAATGGAATGAAAAATATTATATATATATATATATATGCCCATGAAAATGTTGATTCTTCTTATCTGTTGAATAAAGTAAAGACCTGTTAGTATGAATCTCTATTTCTAGATATTGTATTTGTATATATATATCTATCTATATATATATATATATATATATAGATAGATATATATATACACATACATATATAAATATATACACTATATGGGAGAAAGTATTGGGACACCTGACCATTACACCAACAAGGACTTGGGAATGTGGGAATTTTTGTCATCCAGTAGAGCGTTTGTGAGGTCAGGCACTGATGTTGGATGAGAAGGCCTGGCTTGCGATCTCCGTTCATCCCAAAGGTTTTCAGCAGGGTTGTGAGGTCTCTGTGTGGCCCCTCGAGTTCCTACACAACAAACCTCGCCAAACCATGTCTTCATGGACCTTGCTTCACGCTGCAATGGGAAAGCAACTTCCCCAAAACTGGGGCCACAAAGTTGGAAGCATACAACTGTCTAAAATAACTTTTTATCACATGTGTCGTGATGACGTGACGCACGGACGTCCACGCGTCTTGGTGTGAGTAGGGAGGGGGGAGAGGAGGAGGAGGACGCCGGCTGCAACTTTAACAGCTTCCCCGCGTCTTTGAAGTCTTCGAAGTTTGAAGCTTCCATCCTCCGCCGGCATTGCTGAGCATTACTGAGCCGGAACAGAGAACGAGCGGCTGCATCACAAGCATAAGCTGTAAATTGCAAGCTGTCATACGAGACCGGGTAAGGCTCCTGAAACGTGTAGCCTAACCACTTTACGACACCTGAACTGAAGCGGCCAAACTGCTCGGGGAATATCCACAGAATCTTGTGGAATGTTCGCTCTGCCTGAAGAGCTTCCGGAGGAGAGAACAAACTCTCTTTTTACAGAAGGCTTATCAGACCAGTCTTGATTTGACACGCTGTGGTGAGCTTTAGTTCTTCCTCCTTAAAGCTGTTAATGCCTATGAATCTCAAGTTTTGTGCTCATAAATAAGTTATTTTGGAAACTCAAATATAAACTCAAATATAAATATATTCTACACAAACTTAAGCCTTAAAATAAGGACACGTGAGGACTTTTGACTCGCAGATTTATTTAAGTAGCAGCCTATATACTATATTATATATATATATATATTTTTCTTTTTTTTTTTTTTTTTTTTTTTTTTTTTGTTGAATAATCTATCCTAAAGAAAATGCCTCCCAAAAAGGATAAAGACAAAGAAAAAGAGAAACTAGAAAGGAGCAAACCAATAAATATTTTTTGCTCTCCCAAATTACTTCCATACTCTACTGACCATAGACGATCAATATCAGGCGAACTGAAGGATACAGCGCCTGTAAGTAATATGGAGCTAACACATTCAGACGCACCTATTCCCCCCCACACTGAGACACAGCAGCAGATTTCACAGGATTTTATTAGAGACTTGATGGAGGGGTTCTATAAAAAAATTAAACAGGATCTGGTGGATAACCTTGCCCAGATCAGAACCGAGGTCTCTCAAGCTGCTGAAGTCCTAGTGAAGCATGACAAAATCATTACAAGCTTACAAAATGATAACAAAACTTTACATAACATAAATGCGGTCCTTTCAAAAAAAGTTAAGGAACTTGAAGTAAAAATTTCAGATATAGAAGACAGGTCTCGAAGAAAAAATATGAGGCTAAGAGGCATTCCGGATGCATTACAAAATCAGGCTCTGGAACACTTTTTGCAAAAATTTTTTTTGACCTTTATTTCATCAGAGGAATTGGGCCTACACCCATTCGAACGATTCCATAGGCTGCGCAAACCTAAAGCCCAAGCCCAAGAAGCCTCCTATCCAGCAGATGTTATTGTAAGGTTTTCAAGCTTCTATCTTAAAAATCGCATCACACAGGAACTCAGAAAAGATAAACCAAGAATGGATCAATTTAAAGAAATTCAAGTTTTTCAAGATCTCTCTCAAGCGACAAGAACTGCTAGGAAATCCTTCCAAGAACTCACACAAATTCTTAGGAAAAAATCAATACGCTACAGATGGGGATTTCCAATAGCATTAAATATTTATTATGAAGATAATGTATACCAACTCAAGGATCCGGCTTCCCTCAGAGAAAAGATGCTCCACTGGGGATTATTAGAAAGCTAAACAGAGATCATTTAACTTTTCATTTTATTACACATATATATTACATACAGCTTCTGTTTTGTTTGTCTTTTTTTTTTTATTTTTTTTTTTTTCTTTCCTTTTTTTTTTTTTTTTTAATTTTTTTTTTTTTTTTTTTTATTTTTTTTTATTTTTTTTGTTTGTTTTATCTACTTAACTCTTAACATTCTCAACTAATTTTTATAATCTTTATACCTCACAATTTAGACCCTGAGTCTTTATATCTGAGTAAGGGACTCACTTATAATCCTTTTTTATTTTTTTTTTTTATCTTTTTTTCTATTTTTCTATACGTCTTGTTTCTCACATAATACACGATTGTGAATGTTCAAATGATTTTTTACACTTCATTTATTTTTTACACACATTTAACTAAATAGGTAATTATCTAACGTCTCACTATGATATATATATATATTATATTACATTTAAAGATTTTTTTTTTTTTTTTTTTTTTTTTTTATATACACTTATAAGGGGAGCAACAAATATACACTTATAAACTTCCACACCCACACTCATCTCTTATTTCACATAATTCATGACACTTAATTATTATTATATATATATTTTTTTATTTTTTTTATTACACATTTTTTGCATAATTTCAACTAGTTTTCCACTTCACTTAGCTAACACATATTTATATTTATACTTACATAATAATAATTTTCTTTCTTTTTTTTTTTTTTTTTTTTTTTTTTTTTTTTTTTTTACACTTTTAATTGTCTGTTATTCTATGAGTCCTCTCTTCCCTCTAGAATATCGGTATACCTACGTTACGCTGAGTTGAGGAGTTATGGGATATTTCGAACTTATTTATCGTTACAAACGTATTAATTAAGTACCTGACTGCCTGTTATTACCTAAAGTGAAAAATACAACACTAAGCTTTGACCTGTTTAGATACAGACCACCAGGCATATTTTGTCACACATATTATTGTTAAATTAATTTTTTTTTTTTAATATCTATATATATACTCTTTCTTTAGTATAACTTGAGTATACAGTTTGGATCTAACCATCCCACTATGAGCTTCTGTAAGACAGTAATAGGATCTTACTCTTGTACAATCGTATATGGGTGATCGTCCCCAGCACAGAATATATTGATAGAAATTAGTTAATTTTGGGTAGATTAAAGGGGTCCCAAAAGCTATACTTAGAGACGATTCGGAACATATTATGTTGAAACTTACGAATCTGGTTAGCTCTCGATATGCGTGATTTTTTCATATATATATATTTTTTTTTTCTTTCTTCTACTATTACTATTGAATACATAGCTCAAGGGGTTGTCCATACTGAATGGCATACTGTGAGATGTGGTATGATATAATCTGAATATTATGTGCTGACTTGACCATGTGTTCATCTAGAATGTTATATTGTGGTGATGCTATGATGCAATTTGAATATCACGCTTTGACTTGTTTACATAGCGTGAACTTAGCACGTCATTAAGAATCTGTATGATATGTATTGAGCTCTTTGAAGGGCACACTGTGAGGTGCTTCACGATACAATCTGAATATTAAGTCTTGACCGGACCTTATGTGCATTCAGAATGTTATACTGAGGAGATGCTATGATGTAACTTGAATATTATGCTTTACTTGTTTATATAGTCTGAATTTAGGTAGACCAATTTGTTTTTTTTTTTGTTTTTTTTTATTTTATTTATTTATTTATTTTTTTTTTCTTTCTTAATATTTAATTACCTCCTCTCTCTCCCTTCCTCCCTACATAACTCCTGTGGTGGAAACAGGAACTTTTAGAGTCAGCAACATAATTAGTTCGCTTGAACTCTAGAGAAGATGAATGTATGTGATGATTGTTTTGTAAAATTGAAATATGAAAGAGGGAGGAGAGAAACATCAGGGGCAACATACCACTTTCTATGACTATTAGGGTCTTTACCCTAAACGCCCAGGGACTGAATTCTCCGCAAAAAAGAAGTGCTTTATTTAAATCGTTACAAGATAATAATATTGATCTTGCTTTTATCCAAGAAACTCACTGGATTAAACCACCTACCTCCTTATGGAAATTTAAAAAATACCCCTATATTTATGCGGCCAATTTAATAGGTGTAAAAAAGAAAAGGGGAGTGGCAATAATTTTTTCGAAACAACTTAAAATAGACCTTATATATGAGGAGGCAGACCCCAATGGACGCTTCCTGATATTAATAGTTAAAATTAACGACATTACGTTTACACTAGTTAATGTCTATGCCCCAAACAGGATTTCGGTTCGTTTCTTGGACAATCTTATTACTAAAATAGACTCCCTTCAGATAGGGACCCTCTTATTAGGTGGGGATTTCAATTCTGTTCAGGATCCCAAGTTAGACCGTAGTCATTTTAAGCATCACACTAAAAAACATACAAATACATCTTATGGGATTCAAGATTTTTTATTAAGAAATTCTTTGTTTGATTGCTGGCGTACTATTCACCCATTAGAGAGAGATTACACCTTTTTTTCAAACATGCATCAAACGTACTCGCGAATTGACTTTTTTTTGACAAAAGCAAATTCTCTGAAAATGGTGAAGGACTCCAAGATAGGAAATATTACTTGGTCGGACCATGCGCCAGTTTTCTTAGATATAACTAACAATCCCGACTATAAAATAAGAAATAAATGGAGACTAAACGAATCCTTACTTAGAAACACAACAATTTCAGATGAATTGTTACAGGAGGCTAAACAATTTTGTCAGACAAATGACAATGGGGAAGTATCAGATCCTACTCTTTGGTGCGCTTTTAAGGCATACATGAGAGGCGTTTTGATAAGAATAGGCACTAGAGAGAAGAAACGGAGGGGCTCTACGTTGACAGAACTTCACATAAAATTAGCCGAGTTAGAGAGAATTAATAAAAATAACATGGACCTTCCCTTGCTTCATCAGATAAAATTTATTAGAAAGGAAATTGTAACTAAAGAACAGGAAAAAATTAATTGGATGCTTTTACAATTACGCCAGAAATGGTACTATTCTAGCAATAGGGTAGGAAAAATATTATCTAACAAACTTAAAGCTAAACAAAAAACTGAAACTATAAAAAAAATTATAGTTGGAAATAATCATTTTCTTACCCCTAAAGCTATATCTAACGCTTTCGCTAATTATTATAAAACCTTATATAATCTTCCTGAGGTCTCACAGTCGGACCTGGAAATAAACAAATTTTTACAGAATTTAAAGCTTCCAAAAATTTCGACTTCACAAACACAATTTCTAAACCAACCTTTTTCATTATTAGAAATTAATAAGTCTATAAAAGAAATGAAATTAGGCAAGGCTCCTGGCCCAGACGGATTTTCTTCTCTTTTTTATACATCACTACAGCATATGATTGCCCCGCTATTACTGCGAGTATTTTCCTCTTTTTCTTTAAAGGCACAACTACCGGCAGAACTTCTTCAAGCGGCAATAATCCCAATCCCCAAGGAAGGCAAGGACCCAAGCTCAACACTTAACTATAGACCTATCTCTCTAATCAATTTAGATATCAAGATTTATTCTAAAATTTTAGCTCAGAGACTAAAACAAGTGATACCACATATCATTAATAAGGATCAGACAGGATTTGTGGAAGGCAGAAGTCCTACGGACAATACCCGTAAGATTTTAAACCTTATACATAAGGCTAATTCTCTTCGAATTAAGTCTGCTTTTTTGGCGCTTGACGCCGAAAAAGCTTTTGACCGGGTTAACTGGAGATACTTAGAAGCGGTGCTCATAAAATATGGTATCGTAGGAACATTCAAAAATTACATCATGAACCTCTACACTAATCCAACTGCTAAAGTGGTCGGTCACTTACTGGACTCAGATTGGTTCCCTATAAGGAACGGAACCCGCCAAGGATGCCCACTAGCCCCTTTACTTTATATCCTTAGTATAGAGCCTCTTGCGGAATTAGTGAGACAATCGTCCGATATATTTGGCATACAAATTAACTCAGAGTCTTTTAAAATCTCTCTTTATGCAGATGACGTTATTCTGTCAATGACGAATTTAGATTCTTCTCTTCCTGCACTTTTTAAAATATTAGATAAATATGGTTTAATTTCTAACTACAAAATTAATCTTGGCAAAACGCAACTCATCACGACTTGTTTTACGCAAGACGAAATAACTGAGCTTGGGTCTCTGTGTTCACTCGATTGGAATTCCCAAACTATAGACTATCTTGGAATCTATATTACAAAAGAACTTCCTTTGCTTATTAATTGTAATTACAAAAATCTAATTGATAAAATAAAAGCACAGCTCTCAAGGTGGAAAAATCTAGAAATCTCTTGGCTTGGCCGAACTCATTTAATAAACGGATACTTAATCCCTAAAATTCTCTATTTTTTTAGAACAATCCCTTTGAGAGTTCATACCTCTATCTTGAAATGTATTCAGCAAACCATCGACCATTTTATTTGGCAGCAGAAAAGACCAAGGATAACAAATAACATTTTAACTAAGAAACCAAATAAAGGGGGAATATCCTACCCGAGTATTAACAAACTTCATGATGCTACAATGTTGACCCATTATTTGGCTTGGGATAAAAAATCTAATAATTCCCCAAGATGGTTATATATAGAGGAATCAGACATGGGCCACGAGGAACTATATCTTCTCTTTTGGGCTGACACACTTCGATTGAAAGATATAAAAATCTTGAATCCCATAATATATGACACACTTAAAACATTGCTTAAACTCAAACGAAGTATGGGGATAAAAAGATCTCTTATGCCCTCTACTCCAATGGAGGCTATTCGTTATTTTATTAGAGATATAGACCTGACCAGATGGCAAGGATGCGGTATTTCCTGCATTGGTAACTTGTTAAACCAAGATACCATTGTGCCCTTTCCCCAGATATGCAAATCTTTTTCTCTACCACCATCTGAATTATTCTCTTTTTTGAGGATTAAAAATCTTATTAATCAGGTGGGAATCGATAGGAATCCGGAAGTAGAACATTGGCTAACAACTCACAAAAAAAAGAAACAAATCTCAAGTTCAACTAAACTTTTATTAATTATGCAAAAAGATGAGAAAGATCCACCAATCCTGAAGTGGGAAAGTGAGCTAGGTTTCGAGTTTTCCTTGGATCAATGGCGTCAGGCCTTGGTTCTCATAAGAAAGCACGTTCACTCAATAAATTTAATAGAGATTTATATTAAGATAATTTATAGATGGTATCTGGTTCCAACTAGACTCAATAAAATCAGTAGTACACATTCAAACAGATGTTGGCGATGTCTCTCCCACATGGGCACATTTGCCCATATCTGGTGGGAGTGCCCGCAACTACTAAACTTGAGATATAACCTCTTGCAACTACTTGGCTCACTTCTCCACTTTCAGGACCAACTAGACCCACAGATGTTTCTTTTCCATTTGGGACTTGAGAAATACCATTTAAATCATAGAATTTTAATTATCCATGTACTTATGGCCGCAAAAATATGCATTGCTAGAAACTGGAGACAGGCAGGCCTATTTGACTGGGGATCAGTTATTAATCAAACTAATCATCAGTACTTAATGGAAAGAGGATACTATATTAAAATCAACAAGCTTTCTAAATTCGATAATATCTGGCTACCCTGGAAACACTTTCGAGACACTGATCCAGAAAATATTTTGAAATTCTCTACCTGAGGTTTAATTTTTTTACTTCCCTTGCTTTTTTTTTTTTTCCCTTTTTTTCCCCTGGGCGGACGTTACACTATACTGCACTATGAACTACTTTATGATTAATAGCTAGCTCCTAGATGCTTCTCATTGTCTCCCATGTATGACTGCCTGTTGGATGAATGTTATGGGTGGTGTTGTGATTGGCAATTACTTGCCACAGTTACAGCTTATATTAGATAATATGCTGTAATTTATTCTCTGCTTTTTTTTTTCTTTTATTCGGTTCGGGTAGCAGTCTACTGTTTTCTGTTTATAAAATTCTTAAATAATCATATATCTTACGGTAGAACGGAACATAATAATGAATGGACGCATTGTTCGTTTTGAATAAGTGTTTAATTGCTTATAATTCCATTCAAGAATTTATTTTTTTTTTTTTCCCTTTTTTTTTTTTTTTGTTTTTGACATTGTAATACCCTACCGATGTATTCTAAATCTGAGAACATAAAGTATAAAATATTTAAATAAAATAAAAAAAAAAAAAAAAAAAAAAAAAAAAAAATAAAATAACTTTTTATGCTGTGGCATTTACCCTTCACTGGAACTAAGGGGCCCAAAACCTGAAAAACAGCCCCAGACCGTTATCCTTCCTCCACCAAAGTTTGCGGTAGGTACTATGCATTCCATAACGTAGAGTTCTCCTGGCATTCGCCAAACCCAGATTCATGGATCATATTTTCGGATGGTGAAGCTTGATTGATTACTCCAGAGAACACGCTTCCACTGCTCCAGAGTCCAGTGGCGGTGGCATTACACTACTCCAGACAACGCCTGGTATTGCGCATAGTGATATTCGGTTTGTGTGTTCAATTCTATGCACCTGTTAGCAATGAGTGTGCCTGAAACTTTTCCCTATACTTTTGTCCAAATATATATAATAATACATTTATCGCCACAGAAGAAAAGGTGGGATAATGCGTGTTTATATACATAAAAGTGGTCTTATCACTATCACATATCACTAGTAACCTATGGAATCTTCCTGCTGACCAGACCATTGTATGAGTTACTATGGTGATAAGCCCAAAACATTTATTATTTCACACAAAAGAGTAAATCTAATGGGGTACTATAGTATGAAAAATAGCGATTTATAAAAAGAAATTTGCTGAGGCATTTCAAACTTGCCTTACTAGAGCGGGTGATGAAGGTATGAATGTAATTGCAAAAATATTAAATATCATAATTCCTAGCTAGGTGCTCCTTTTTATGCATTGTACAGCGCTCCAGATTCTGTCGGTGCTCTTTAAAAAATAATAATAAGGCAGGTAGCAATCGCAAGTACTTTGCACTCTCATATATATGTTTATTATTATTATTATTTATTGTTTTATATAGCGCCATCAAATTCCGTAGCTCTGTATATATATATATATATATATATATATATATATATATATATATATATATATATATTATATACCCCAAAATAATTAAAAAAACACTTTCAGAGAGGTCGTTCCACAATCCAGTGCTAAAAGGGCTGTGATTTTTAGCATTGTTTATGAGACTAGATGGCTGTTCTTAAGGGAGAGGGGGAAGGGTACTTAATCCCTTAGGTCACGCCAATGCATTTCCTACACTAACTGTATAGCGGAGGCATGGAAGACAAGGACCCCCTTTATGCTTCGCAGCAGACAGCACGTCCAGGTACAGAGCGCTGGCTGGGGGTCTCTGGTACCCGCCATAGCCGGTGGATTTCACCGCTTCATATCATCACTTTTACGTGATACGGTATTCAGGTGAGCTGCTAAAGCATCTGGCTCGGCACTGAATGGGTTAAGAGGCTCTTTGGCAGTATTTTTGCTGCTCCAGCGGTGCTTTTTCGGCAGGTATCCTCCCCGTCTCATACAGACCGGGCCTTGTGTGCGCGTACAGGAAGCCACTTTCACCGACATGAATAAGGCATTGATGGCCTAGACAGGCCGGCGGTTCTGGCATCACCCACAAGTTGTAGTAACCGAGAAGGGAGGAGGGGGGGTAAAAAAACAGCCTTGCTCTCTGGTCCTGAAGGGGTAATATTATATGGAAGCAGGGGTTGCCGCATTTTTTGGACATAAAAAAAAACATAAGCCAAATATTGCTGCCTTAGGGTTATCTGTGGCCATTGGCTTCTGTTTAGTGACCACTTGATAGATGACCTGTTAAGAAACCCTACATGGAAGGGAATATGCTAAATATTGCCATTCTACAAAGCTACAAATGTGATACATGACTGCGGAGCAGCGGGATAGGGTTAAATAATCACACTATATGAAAGAGTTAAAATAGCCTCGCAGGTGGTGAATAAAGGGTTATAAATATACGGTAAAATTTTTAGTCTCAAGCAAGGAAATGGTTACAGAGTGACACCGGCAGGGAAATTATTGTACGCATCCGCAGCTGCACCTTGGCAGGCAAAGGGTTATACGGTAATATGGATGCAGAGTCTGGCAGAGACTTTAGCAAGGAAAGGGTTACGCAGTGAAACTGCATACGGTGATAACGCTGAGGCCAAAAGAAAAGCCATTTAGTGGCACCACAGAGGCATGGCATGGAAGGTGTTAAGGAGTCACACTGCACATGGATACAATACACTGCAGATATGGGAAGACTAACCATACGTACACAATGACTCCCCGACCCTCTGCTGAATACCCCCCAAGGTACCTTCTCGCCCCCACCCTCCATGTGCAATATTATTGTTATTGAACCGTCGGGTTAGTAATTCTGAAAATATTTGCAGCGTGATGCCTCGGTTGTAAACATTCCAGGCACATCGTACCGCTGGGTAGTCACACTGCTGCATGCCAAGAGGTTTCCATAGTGCTGGGTGGCGTGGATCCCACAGAAAACCTTACAGAACACATACAGAGCCGCGCTTGTCTAGCAGAGCACAATAAATAAGCAGAGTTATGGACACAGGGAACGCTTCACCAGCCCTGCTTACATCCTAATTTTTCTTTTCAGATCTTAATCTAAGAAGCCAAAATCATTTCCTGTATGTATATATATATATATATATATAATTCCCTCAAATACAATAGGTAGAAACATTTCTCATGATCCAGCGAATACATAAACCGAAATAACACATACATAATAAATAAATGATTTCCCAGTAATATTTTTGGTATTTACATATGGGGGCACCCTCCTCGCACTTTAGGAATGGGCCAATCAGGAGAAAGAGTCCAGAACATCCCAGCCAGTCGGAGATGTCGCTGGTTAGACTGAGTGCTGATAATTTCACTGCCTGGCAGTGGCTTGGTCTGCATAGAATCCAATCACAATGTACTAGAGAACGAAGAAAGAGATTCATACAGACCCTGCGGCATAGAAACATGCATCTATTAATAAATACGTATGCGCTTACACAGGTTAAGAGCACCACTCTTTCTCTCTTATTATATATATATATATATATATATATACTGTATATAAATTGTAAGGACTCTCCTTATATACTACTTGTTATCTCCTGTTGTTTACTCATTGTACAGCGCTGTGGAATATAATGCCGCTATATAAAACAATAAATAATATATATATGTATATGAATCATCGCACCAAATATAGCTTTATTCTCTCTGGATTTATATAAAGTTTATTTATGGAGATACCAAGCTGTGTATGTGTTTATGACCTTGTGTCGTTTTATAAGGTTATGCAAGGAACAGAGCAAATGCATTAGAATACTGATTAAACAGCTAGAGTCCTCGCAGAAGAGCATACAGAATGCCCTTTGTTCTCTGCAAGTGCCTACACGAGGGTGACTAGAATGAAGACATACTCCAGGACCGGCCAGAAGCACAGTAAGCGGCCAGGACAAGTTTGTACCCGAATTTTAGAGTGAATAGGAAAATTCTCAGGTTCGCACGGTCTGGAGTTCATTTAGATTCTACTTTCATATGAAGATATCTAAGCAACCAAAAACTATGCTTTTCTTACAAATAGGTCACAGTTGTTATCCCAGCTTGAACACAGGCGACCTAACAATGTCTTCACCTGACAAACTTATTAGAACAATTTGGTTGCCACCATTGTGATAAGTTATTAGTTGGTTAATATTTGCAAGAGTCAGCTCAGGATCAGGTCACTTAAAAGGTTCCTCAAGCCCAAGAGGTCTTCTTCATGGACCTTCGTGGGAAAATGGGGAACCCCTGAAGGCTTCAAGGGAAGGTGGTGACCCAAAGCCCAACCTGTTTCCCCCATCAAAACCTCATCTTCAGGGACAGAAGAAAAGTGCTTCGAATCCATATCAAATAGAATCATATACAAACAAAAACAACAAAACGTGTTGTGTGAAAACATATGAAAAGGGGTCATAGGTCATGCCAGTAAGGAAAAAATATGACTGCTCAATGCATCCTCACAAAGAACACCACCGTGTGAGCCCAAATGCATGGAGGCTGGGGGCTCCAAAACACACCACCAGCTTCAAAGTCTTAAGGCCAGAGGACCAAGCTTTCCCCTTCTCACAGTTACTCTTACACTAAGGTATCATGGGAGATGAGGGTAACATACATGTCCTAGCTATACATCTGGTGGATATAGAGTTGTCATATTGGCCTTTTTTTCAGGACATGTATAAGTTTTACAGGTTGCTGACCATCCGTCAGAGCCCTTGTGGAAGGAAATCAATTACTTCATCTGATACATCCTCCATAATCATACCTGGGCAGTCTCCAGGTTTGACCCAGAGTCTCGAGGTTGAGCCCTGCTTCTTTGGGGCTCCGGGTTAATTTCTACTTTTCTCCAGGCAGAGGAGTGGTCATGGAAGTGCTAAGAGGAGACCCACTGAAGTCTTGAAGGAGGGATGGTGGCCAAAAGGCTCAACCATCCCTCCCACCAAAAAGTCTTTGAATCTAAAGGTGCACAAAACAAGTGCTAGTTTTGTCTTCGGACCCAACCTTTCCCTCTCTCACAGGCACTCACTTTATCTCTGCCAAAAGGCAGCGTCCCATCTTATGGAAAACAACAGAATGTCTCGGTCTTAAAGAGCCACACTATCCATCAATTTAATGCATATGATAGCTAAGTGGTGCCTTTAAATATCCATTCCCCCTCTGCAGAGTCTTCCCGCCATGTATGTGCCTCTTCCCCATTGCCCCTCTCCCAGGCTTGTAGGTCAGCCAAACATATCTCCTGCTGCCTGCACCCACATGGTGTACACACTGCCTGTAAGCTCAAGAGTTCCTGGGTTCTGATGACTCCCCTATGCACATGAGTGGAAAGCACCTCTACTGATGCTAATGTTAGGACTTTTTGCCCTTGATCAGCTGCTTTAAACTGGACCACCTGGGGCGGGTAGCTGCAGCTCTGGAGCTTCAGCATCTCCTTAAGGTGATTTTTTTTTAACAGGCTGAAGAATGACTTTTAACTATTTCGCTCCTTTAATCTCACACACGGACCCTCTGACTGCTGGAAGTCTATGGAGGAAAGGACCTCATTAGATAAACGGGGCATTAGCACTGCAATAAATTCAACGCACAGTGGTGTTTGTATAAAGAAAGTCACCTTCAACATCACATGACTGCCAACAATGGTGACCTCCACGCTGGCAGATAAAGGAAGTCAAGCCCAATTTCCCTTAGTGCGAAACTGCTTTACTCTCAATAACACTGTATGCGAGGAGAAAAAAACATTTATTTTCCGTGACGCTCCCACTAAAAACATTGCTGCCTTCAAACGATGCAACTTCCGTACCCATCCCTGGGCAGAAGTGCCACGTGGACATCCTGGTAAAGGTTTCTGGAACAATACTATTATTTAGTGTTTCCTTTGTTTATCACAAAAACTATACAAGCTAGGGGACCGCACAGCCTTTAAAGCGTGAAAGGCATATACATTCAGATTCCTGGGGGCTGCTGGAATAATAACGGCCAATTAATACACAAAACAAAGCAAGAATTCAGCGCATACCCAGCGAATACCATTCAAAAAAATGTCAAAGTACCCCAAGTTAGGCGAGTCCCAACCTTGGCAAGCAATATAGCCATAAAAAATTTGATATAGCTTGGGAACTTGTGGGCTCCGGCTACCCAGGGCCTAACTTTGCGGGACGCAGCCAGGACTGCCAAGTGATGTCAGTGGATCAGTGGGAATTCCAGGCGACGTTAGTGGGTGTTCCCGCTGACATCGCCGGAAACACCCAAATCGCCGAAATGGGAGGGGGCTAGGCCGTGTCAAGACCCCACTCCTGCAACCTGGAGGATTCAGGTGTTGACCCGGAGAACCGGAGAGTTCCCATGTATGGATACAGTGTGACGGAATGCCCAATGTTTATGCTGTAGATAGGTGTTTAATGGTATTCACTGGGTATGAACTGGATTTTTGCTTTGTTTTGTTTCCTTTGTTTATGCTAATTTTGTATAATTCACAGATACAATTTTACCGGCCGATCATAAAGTCAGACAGGTCCATGCAAGTGAATCTCATGTTCTAAGCACGGAATAATTGTGTACTACAAATACTCTGCTACAATCTTAACACAGATCAAACCGGAAGCCGCACAAACCACAGAGAACACTCTCTGCAGAGTAAACTAAGGGAAGATACCAGTAGCATCATCAATGGCTGATCTTAAGAGAACCAGCATCACCACCCAATATGAATGTTCTATTTTCACTTTTGATACCTTCCTACCAGTCCCAGTTCTCACATGACAGTCCCAATTTCCGGGCTCTGTCCTGATGTCCCAGGTAGCCTTCTCACAGCTCCCCTGCAGCGGAGAGCTTGGGCTGGTTGAGGAGCTCCCACTTTGCCTCCCTGCTACACTAGCTAACTAGGTGACTGTTGGGGTAAAGCAAGCGAGTAGCCAGAGAAGCAGGGGTGATACAATGGCTTTTATTGGTTAAAACACCATACTAAAGCAATATTTACTTTGTGTTTACTACTGGAGATTTAGTCTTAGCTTTCTGTTTGTATTTTTTTTAGAATATGAAACATGGAAATCTGAAATATAAATTCCAATGAAGAATATCAATAATGCTTTATAATGAGATAGTAACCAGTCTTATATTACTTTATATTGTGCAAATTGCACCAAATTGGTTGTGTATAAATTACAGTCGACGGGTCATAAAAAGAACACAAAACTTGAGTTCTGTGTTACTTTCTTTTACTAATAAAAATAAATAAATACTTTATGCATTTATATGCCATACATATTATATATATATACATATGTGTGTGTGTGTGTGTGTGTGTATGTATGTATGTATATATCTGTGATATAGATGCATGTATATGTATATATATATATATATATATATATATATATACTAATATGGTACTACAATTTATATCTAAAAGAATTAAAAACGAAATCATCAAAGATCAAGGGCTTTGTGGGAAAAGCTGCTTAGCAATAAGTTAAACCTGGCTCTCTTTCAAACAAAGGGTTAAAATAAAAAAAATGTCAAGTTGCATTTCCTGATGTTATCTCACTCAATGAAATATACTTCACTGACATCCTTCCTCTCTGGGGGATTTAGGCAATCATACCAAAAAAGTAAAGTAAGTAGGACTTTTGCTTGACATTGAGTTGAGGAAACCCTGCAGAATAAAATTGTAATTTCAGTTACATAGTTATACAGAGTATATTAATGGATTGTAAGCTCACAAGAGCAGAGAGGGCCTTCTACTTCTTCTGCACCAATTTAAATGTTAAAGTTATTGTCATTTTGACATTTTGTTTGTAAAATCTTTTACAGCCTGAGAGTTTCCAATATTATTATTAAGTATTGTTTTATATAGCGCCATCATATTCGGTAGCGCTGCACAATAGGTAGGACTGAATCTAGTATTCTTTGCTGCCTAAGGATGGAGGGATTCTGAAGAATTGCCCCAAACGCATTTGCCCCTTTTCCGCCCCCCCCCCCAGTTGCCATACAGGTGATGTGGTCGGTCGAACATGCATGTGATATACTTACCTCCTGGCACAATCAGCACTGGCTTGGCAAATGCTGCGGTTGTCTGTTAAGACCCCCATGCACATGTGCGGTCAATGGGACCACTTTTCTGCCACTGATTGGCTTCTTGTGCAGAGTCCCCCACATGCATTTGCCCCCTTTACCTCACCTCCCAGTTACTGACAAATTCATCTCCGTGCATGTGAAATACTTATCTCCAGTCAGTTCCAGTGCTGGCTAGGAGAACGCTGCAGACACCCCACAAGTAATACGCTACAAGTGGATACACATTGGCTAAAATCCCATACCTTCCAACAGTCCTAGTTTTTGGGGACTCATGATTTGGGGAATCACGTGCCGGTTAGGGAGATCCTCTGATTCTTCCTGACTGGCCCCGGAAGCAGTAAAATCATTAGAAGACACAAGGCTTACTTTATGGTTTTGCTCCAGGACTTAAGAGCGGCGTTGAGCAGATGTGCATTCACTAAACAATCACCAAGGAGTGAAACAACCCCCATGGGAGAGTTTGGTCTTAGAGAAGCAATCTGACGGTGCTAGCCTTAGGCAAACGGTAAACATGTGTACCCTACACGCTCATTAACAATCTTCATGTTTGGCATGATAAAAAAACACAATATGAAAATCAAACAACAGCTGCTGATTGGCTTTTTAGCATAGAACCGGTCATCTCAAACTTGATGGACCACATAGGGCTTCTCCTACTGCCTTGAGTGACAAAGCCCTGCTTATGTAGGCAATTTTGGCAACAAGTTATCTTTTAGAGTTTAAATAGTAACCATGCACCCCAGTGATTAATAACATTTTGTCTACTTAAACACTTAGGGCTTCAGCAACCTTAACCCTTTAATTGACACCACTACCCTTAAAGCAGCAACCAACCACAAAATTATAATGCAAAAAGGGTCAGAGCTTGTGCATAAACCTGTTTAATCTTGACTATAATACATACCAGAGTATACCTATACGCTCATCATTTAACTTCATGGGTGCTAAAACCACAGGCAGCCGGTGGCAGAGCCAGCATTACCTGATCAATTTCCCATCCAGATGTTCTGTCTCTTCTCCTACAACGGCTCCTTGAACCAATTAACAATAATAAGCAACTTAACAACATGAGGGATAATTTAACAAGAGGAATGGTCATAGAGATACTAAGAGCAGGAAGCAATGGCACCTTTCCCCATGCTATACGTTTTTAGTAGGTTTTTAATATATATATTTTATTCCAAACACCATTACATTTGCTTATTTAGAGCACACAAGAAAAAGAAGCATGATTTGGCAAAAGTGACGGATCTGGCGTATAATACAGCCTATCAGCATACCACATGGCCATACGAGGAAAGCTGCCTCCTCCAAACTACAGGGCAGTTTCTCCTTTTATCCAACTGGGGTGCTTCTGTGGCCACTCCCTCTGCCCACCCCCATACCACCCACTTTTCCCAGCTCCCTGCCCAGTTCCCTCCCACTAAAGGGGACTAGCCCCCCCCCTTATGTAAGGGGGAAAGCTCCAGGTAACCTACCCTGTGAAGTTCGCAGGACTGAACATGATGCATTCATAAGGATTGGGGGGGACATATCACCCCCATGTGCTTTATTGTTCCTCTCTCTTGTAATATATTGACCCCCTTTCCCATTTATGCTTTTTATTAAACCCGCTCCCCCAACCTTTCAATGTTGCCCCTCTCACTGTTGTGGCTCTGTGTGTTCTCCCTTTCCATTTTTGCTTCATTTTGTTTTGTGGTTTACAACTGTTACAATTATTAATAATTCATTAACAGGATGGCAGCTCGACACATAGTTATTATTATGCGACATTTCCTGTAATGAAGAAGTGTTGTAGCCAAAAAAAATTCTTTCACTTCTTTTATGAGACAGCAGATTATGGAACATTTGTTCAACTGAATGTCCCACGTGATAATGAACAATGCTTGTTCTAATGAGTCCAAAGTTCTAGGTGAGAGGCATAATCGTTGTGTAGGAAAGGTGTGTTCAAAACAAACATATTCCCCTCCCCCGGTGCAAAAATATGTTCATTCATGCACAAAATTTGCCAGTCGATACATACAAGCCATCTCCAAATATCTCAGATACTGTCCATGGTTACAGTATACTGACCTATGGCCATACCTCCTTACTGTCCTGGTTGTGCAGAACAGTCCCGTTTTTAATAGAAATTCTTAATAGATATTCATGAACAGAATCAGACTGGGATTCAAATTTGGCCCTCGCACATTAAGGTCAGTAGCCAATAAATAACATCTGCTGCATACGTGTGTCTACACGCTATACTTTTACAGCATGCGGTCATGTGAAGGTCCAATCCAGGCCTGCTTATGAATTCTACAAGTTGCAGGTCCGGCCTTAGCGAGTGCAGCTGAACAGACGTCAAACACCAGCTGAACTAAATGCAACGGGTAGTAATGCCTAGAGCTAGAGATCAATAAAGGAAACTATATTTGGTTCTCTGACCCCTTTGTGGCAGTTTAAAGAACGGGCAGTGTGAATGCCTGCAGTGGGACCTCCAGCTGAGCAAATGCTTTGCAGGCAAGGGCCTACTCAGACCCCAGGGCGCATGCATGGTGAATTTATTTCAACGGGTGTGCTTTACTTCCACAGATTGGCTGCTTCAAGCAGCCAATTACTGGCAAGAAATGTCAGAACATAGAGGAGGGCAGCTGCAGCAGCAGGGCTGCAACTTCCAGTTCATGGGTTAAACGGTATTTATATTAAACAAATTACTTACAGAGGGTTGGGGTTACTCACAGAGTACCTTTATATGCATACTTCTAGTAGGACTGTCAAGGACATTAAACTGTCCCTTAAATACACAACAAAGAAATATCTTTCCACAAAAGGTGTGAGTTTCCACAATAACAGTTTTCCTATTTGCGGAGCTATCACATGGCCAGAGAGTTGCTTAAAAATAGAGCTTTCATTCTTCCCAAATCCTACATTTTATATTTCAATACATTTATGTAAAGGTATTTTTACAAGTGCGGTAGATGATTACTTCAAATAAGACATAGGCTACATTAGTTCATTCACTCACGTAGTCACATTTTATGCATTCAATTACTTACAAATATTTGGTCTATGTGCCATACACACACAGAGACACACACATACACATAAACACATACACACACACGCTTACTCATTCATATGCACTGATTCAGAGCCCTTAGATGCTTTATAATTAAGCGTA
The DNA here is from genome assembly GCF_027358695.1 of Spea bombifrons. NCBI lineage: Eukaryota > Metazoa > Chordata > Amphibia > Anura > Pelobatidae > Spea > Spea bombifrons. The sequence goes on from NC_071094.1 coordinate 7,984,118, forward strand.
TTTCCTAAGCATGTCCAACCCAAGTCTCATTCATTCACACACGTATATACACATTGGAATCGTTTACTCAAGCCCACTCATGTCCTGTGTTCGCCGAGACATATACCCACCACGGGCGCATTTTTTTTTCCTATGCATGTACAACTGGCTCACTCGCCAATGCATCCCTGGATTTGATGCAAATAAGCAACGCAGAGCTGAGCAAAGGCAAAGATGATGCAATGAAATTTCAAAAGCCAGTAAATCTCGAGTGCATCTGCAGACCACAGAGGAACAGGAAGGTTCTACTGTAACCATACACAGAAACATAGAATTTGATGGCAGATAAGAACCATTCGGCCGTCTAGACTGCCCATTTTTGCTGATATAAAGAATCTTAATCAGTCCTTGGTCTCGTCTTAGATTCAGGAGCCATACATGACTGTATTAGTCTCTACCACTTCTGCTGGTAGGAGATTCCACTTATCTACCACTCTCTCTACATAAACACGAATCTGAATGACCAGCCATGGAATAGCAGAGGGTACTGTACATATTACAATGGATTGCTGTTCATAGAGTGACAGAATGGCCCCTTTAAATGATAACTAGCTCATAAAAAATGCATCATGCAGGGTAGCAATGATTAAATGCATTCTTCCAATATACATTTCTATATGCACCCCTGGTTAAAGGGGCAATAAGGTTTCCCTAAACTACAACAGTATAGTGTATGGCCAAACCAGCTAATTTTCTTTGATTGATCGCAGCAGATCAATGATGTCAGAAAACACAGTTTATGTATTTATAGGCACTGGAAAATCCAGGTGTTTAAAGAATGCACACTTGTTTGTACCAGAGGCGAGATGCGCTTATGGTATAGCTGGTGTCAGAGGTCACCTCTGCAATACCAGAAGATGCCCCCAGGGAATGCAACTGGGTAATAAAGCACAAATAACCAGTGTAAAAGGTCAGGAATCAGAACAGGGAGACATATTAGACCAGTGCTTGAAAATGAACATAAAACCAACACAGAAGGATAGAATCTGACGACAGATAAGAACCGTTCGGCCCATCTAGTCTGCCCTTTTTACCCTGCTGGACTGACTCAGACCTAAACCAGTCCTTGCGCTCGTCTTAGATTCAGGAGCCATATGCCTGCCCCGTGTTTATTTAAATTGCCTCGCTATACTAGCATCTACCACTTCTGCTGGGAGGCTATTCCATTTATCTACTGCCCTCTACACAAAGGTGCGGGGCTTTAAAAAGCAATGTAAAAGCAAAGCAGTAATGTTGCACTTTAACTAAACAAACCACTGCATGAATATATCAGCGCCAGAATTATTGTGTAGTGTAATGGGAATCAGACCATTGTTGCGCTGTAGCAGCCAGTGCTGGACAATGCCTGCATAATGCAAGCACTGAGCACTGGGTTAATTCTGTGTCAGTACTGGGCTATCAGAGCCTGCAGTGCCTAGTTAGAGATATAGTGTCACCACTGGAGATATAAATGTGCAGTGCAGCCAGCACTGGAGAGACGGCAGTGCACCAAGTCAGCTATAGGCAAGCAGAATGCAGTGACAGGAAAGCAATGCACAATAGAGTGTAAGATCTACAGGCGAACTGCACGGTAAGCCAGCTGTATTGCAGTGACTTGGGTTTTGCAGCGCACTCTCACTGTAGTGTCTTTCTTTTCATTCCAATAACATATTCACTAAGGATTTTAACCCTTAAACCCCGAGCGCTCCGCACCATCTCCGTCTCTCCATTACCTTTAATCTGACTTTCGTAGTCTGAGCCCCGGTCTCTCCTCGGCTTCCCATGAGATGCCATAGTATGCCCAGGTCCTTGGCACTCACAGCTTCACTGTCATACCACTGCCAGTGCCACCAGCAGCCATGGGACACTTTCCTGGAGGGAGAAATGTAGGAAGTGGGGAGAATCCCGGGGATAGTATCCAGTGATCGCTGGAAACGCCGCGCTCCCGATGATGTGGATGGCCAGACACAGGGAAGACGTACTGTCCAGGCTCGATCGCGCAGGGGTTAATGTGTCCTAGGAGAGACTCCAGTCACTGGGTGCAGCATTGCTTCTGGGTCCAGAGAAGCCTTTCGTTCACACCCCAGCGCCTACTGCCAGTGCAGCCTCAGATGTCCATGGGCTGCAGTGCCCTGATCCAAAGGTGCTGCCTCCCCAGTGCTAAGGGTTACAGTGACTGCCCGCAGCTACGGGGGCAGCAGTCAGTGTCCAGCGGCGTGAAGATGCATGCAGTGCCCTCTGACATCTATCTGCAGTGAGTGCAGTGATGCTGAGTTGTTGCACTGAGATCCGGAGAGGACACCCGGGCGCCGCCCCCTCCTCCCCTCCAGCTGTCTCTGAGCTCAGAGAGTGCTGTCTGTCTCTAGCTGTAGATGTAGGTCTCTGCATGTGCGGAGAGGCATCAGTATAGCTGCATCTGTCACTGAGCAGGGTACCTGTCTCTCTATTACTGTTCTGTTTGGCTCTTTTCATTCATCATCTCCCTTTATGCACATTATTCTCTTTTTCCTCCTCTCCTCCTCCCTGCATTTACCCCCCCCCTCTTTTCCCCGGTTATAACACCCCCACCCAGATTTCACACACACACACTGTGATTTTCTTCATCACTCTTACACTTCCCCATTTCTGCACCAATCATACCCTGGGTAATGTGGTCTGATCATCTGTAGCTTCTTCCAAGGCAGTCTGCAGGCAGCAGCACAGTGGGAGCCAGTGCATTGTGGGAATTGTAGTCTTTATTGACAACACAAGCCTTGTTATTTCTCACTGGGAACAAAAAAAAAAAAGCAAAGCATTTGGAATCAAAGGGTGTTTTTTTTCTAAGCCGTGAAGTCCATATCAATTCACATAAACGGTATTAATAAAAGGTCTGCCGGCTCATCTTCTATACATAAAGATTCCTTTGTTACGGCCGGTGATAAGAGACACGTTCAACGCGGAATCAATGCCATGGCTCTTCGCCAGCGTACAAAAAGAGATTATAATATCAGATGCTTTCTGTCGTCTTCAGGTCCTTTTCCCCCTCTTTATTCATTTATTCAAAATGCGTATTTTATCTATAAATTCTGCCCCTGTACTATTTGTAGAATATCTTTTATAAGCAGTGCGACCGTATAAACATACCCGGGAGCTATAAGGGTTTCCATGATTCATTTTATACGCCCGATTCAGGGTGTATGGCCATAGTCACATGGCCCCGTAGTTCTTGACGGGCTTCATATCCTGCTCTTATTTACCGACGGATTAGTATCTCACGTTGTTGAATTTCTTATTGGTATATCACAGCTCCCTGCTTGAATACAGGTGGTACAGTTGTCATGTAACCGTGACATCATCACTATTGCATCACTTACTCTCTGCATGATACCGGATAATATGTATCACATTTCTCGTTTGTGTTCCATTAAGTCTACATTTCTTGTTGCAGGTTGGATCTTCCGAATCCTTGGACGATGGACGAGTGACATTGGCCACCTCCGATCTAGAAAGATCAAGTCACCGGGGCATATTTTAATCTAGTTATGGCAGCAAAGGAGACACAAAATTACCGATTCACAATGAGCTCCAGGTCACAGGCTCCCACATTTGTCACATGAACGTGTCATTATTCACACTGATGGCTCCATAATCCTCTAACCCGGCCTGCGAGTGCTTTATGGTCTTATCAGCGTTCAGAGCTCGTTCCTCTGCAGATAGCTCTTCGGTTTATTGCCGCTGTTACCTTGAACTTAAACACAGACCTGCGGCTCATTAACCACCTGCTTCTCTACGACGGGAACAAACTGCAAAGCCGCGCACTAGGCCTCGATGACATAAACCTGACAATCGTGGATAGTACCGTAGGGTCAGAACAATGAACAATAAATATGACATCATTTTCATTAGATACACTTGGTCCTCCAGGTTCCAGCCAGCGCGTTTTCAACAATAATGTGCGCTCTCGATCATTGTCTGACCTATTCCTGATATTTATATTCGCAAAGGGCCGTGCTTTTCACTTTTTTTTTTTTACATTTAGATTTTGAACATTAAAAAATCTACTTTTAAAGAGATTTTTTTCCCCAAAGCCACATAAATATTAGGATTGATTCATCAATATGCAGAGTCTCACATCATTAGTTTCTTTTTACTGTGCATAGCTGCAATAGTCTCTTCCGTATAGCCATAAGGGGCAGCCATTTTTACTTTGGGGGCCAATTAGGATACTATTGTGTTCTTCATAGACAACATTGTGTACAACACATTGTGTTTCATGATATACATCGCAGAAGTAGAATTTCATTAAAGCCTTTCACACATACGAAGATTCACACCATGATTATCACCTTCAGACATAACACCGCGTGCTGGAGTTCCGTTTCACACCCACCTACAGAAAGTTCCATAGTGGATTTAAAGCTACAGTCCCTCCAGAGAAGCTGAGGATATATATATATATATATATATATATATATATATATATATACCGGTATATATATATATATTGCAATACTAAGCACAGCCTTTTCCAGCAACCAGCCTTAAAGTGCCAGGACCACCCCGTTATCCCCAGCCCAGACCTGAAAAGAATAGTTATTATTGTTAACACTATTGTAGTGGTTTCTGTTATTTTAAATAACTTTCCAACGTTGCTGACAAGCACAGGTAACGTGCTGCCCCCTGTAGTATTTGGAATGCATAAACTCATGAAAGGAAACCAATTACTAAGTTATATAGGAACTGAACACCGCCGAGAAGGACTTTACCTGTGTTGGTCTGTACTATGTAAAAGACGTGGTCATCATGGTCACCCTAGTCTGATGCAGTTTCTGGCATGTGAATTTGTAACAGGTCTGAAAACAGACACTAATGTCCTGCAACTGCAACATTTTTTGATCCTAGTGACCAAACCTAAGTGTTAGTTTTGGAGGGGATCTGTTAAGCAGTTGGTATAAATTCCATTTAAATATTTTAAAGGGACACTCCGGTCATCATGTGCACCTTAATGTTTATGATAGCTGCGAGTACGGGGGATTTAGCACTTGCATTTGGTACTTTCCTCACTCCCAAGCTAAATGCAATGCAGGAGATGGATTTGGCCAAACACGTGGTATACCTACCGCCAGGCAGGGATCTATTCAGACGGAAAACACTCCCAACCATCTCAACTGGAGCATTTTTCTGCCAAGCAAGGACCACGGAGGAGCTGCAACTTGTACATCAGGTAAGTGCATTCTTTCATTTATGAAGAATGCATATTAAAGTGTTTAATCTAACGTGCATTCTTCTTCAGTCGGATGGTAAGATGTCCCTTTAAACCACTAAACACAGTCCACATTGAAAATCTTGTTTATGTGAAGACAGAGTTGGAGGATGCTGATGAGCGGCTTATATTTTCCAAGAGATCACAATTTTTCTGGAACACGGACGCACGTATGTTTGCCAGCTGTCACATGAAGATTGTGTGGGTGAGAGCACCTGGTCTCTTAGACATTTACACATTTAAAAAGGAAATAGTCATTAACACTTGTCACAGTCTTATTTACTTTCAACCGCATCCTTAATTAGTGCAGTATATAATTTAGCTTTATATGGGTGGTGAAATTACATGTTTTTATCTACTTCAAGAATAAAATATCTGTGTTGTGTTTTCTTGAGGTGTCAGTCTTTATCTAGGGGATCTTATGATAGATGCGTCCTGTAGAACAATGTAGGCGATTTGTTTTCTAAAACTATTTTCATTTTTTTTTGCAGCTATAACAGCTTCCACTCTTCTTCCTTTTTGTGGGTATTTTTGCCCATTCATCCAGTAGAGCAGGGGTGTCCAACCTGCGGCTCTCCAGCTGCTGCATGACTACATCTCCCATAATGCTCTTTCAGCTAAAGGGCTGGCTGAGGAGGATGGGAGATGTAGTCCTGCAGCTGCTGGAGGGCCGCAGGTTGGACGCCCCTGCAGCAGAGCATGTTTGAGGTCAGACACTGATGTTGGATGAGAAGGTCCGGCTCGCAATCTCCGTTCCAATTCACCCCAGAGTTCCAAAAGTATTAATTCATGCATTACAAGGAATTAAATGGCTTTGCAGTGGGTTTCTATTAGACTTGTTCATTCGTATTCTGGAGAACATGAAAATGAACACGAATGGTGTGTTTTTGTTGTTCAAACCGAATACCGAATAAACTAATATGGCGGTGGGTAAAAGTACACTAAGACAAAAAGAATCCTTAACGCAGGAGTTAAAGATTCATAACAGCGACTCTGGTGCCAGGGGGACTCAAACACCCGATCTTCTGAGGCCAAGTTGCTCAGAGCGGGTGTCTCAGACCTAGACAACTGCTGCTTTGAGCAACTTGGCCTGGGGAGACCATTGGTCTCCCGACTCCAGGAGTTAAAGATCTGTAAGAGCGACTTAATGTCCAGAGGGAAGGACAATCCTTCAAGCCATGGTTCCCCAGAGATTTCCTCCACATTGAGGTTTTTTTCTCTCCTGAAGGGTGATTCTTCGTGAATCCAAAGGTAGCTGTCACTATGGCCAATTAGCTGGGTTTCATGTTATAATGTATATATATATTATATATTAGTTATTAAACCATAACAAGCATCTGATATATTAACCATTTCCTAAATGCAGCATTATATATTAGTTTTGTCTAATGGTTTGTCATTTTCCCATTTAGAAACCTAGACATTAACATAAGAAATTACACAAAATGTTGTTTTTTCTCAATATGTTTCATCTTTCATGATTTACAAATTTGTGAATCTGAACAAACAAGTAAAACAAATAAAGACATTGTATCCAAGTAGTTCATTATATACTTTATATACACAAAAGCTGTATAGCACAAAAAAATAAAGAATATATTGGAATGTCTTGCGCTGGAAATGCAAGATTTTTACAGTGAAAATATATTAACATACTAGTTTCTTTGTATGGCAGACATATTAGAAATTGAATCTGTCAAGAAAACCTATTTTCTTTTGCTTTATTCACTATACATTAAAGGGATAAGGAAAAAACAATTCAGTGTGAAAAAGTAAATTGATTTCTCTTTTTTGACAAACCACACATGCCAATCCCTAAGCATGCTTAATGTTTAGTGCGACAGAAGCTTGTAATTACAGTTTCCTTAGAAAGAAAAAATAAAGAGCAGTAAGAACCCTAACCAAGCAGAGAAAGGATATTATTGTTTAGTGGAGGAGCCGAGTACCTATTCAAAAATATATATGGTACAAAAAAAAAACAGGAAGGCAGATCACCCTGGTTAAACCTGTACATACAGGCATAGTTATTTGACAACTTACACAATTAAGTTCATACATTAAAGTTTTAAATCATAGTGCATTGGGCTTTAGAAACAGCAAAAGCAAACAGTGACCTATTGAGTCAAGATCAACTTCAATTGCATGGGCTGCAAAAATCAGGTCATAGATATTCTACATTCTGGATTTTAACAACAGATACCAGCAGTTAGAATATAACTCATAATCCTGTTTGTTTTAAATACCTGTCCTAAAGGTATCGAGGCATGTGCGCTAAGGGAGACTATTAAGTGCTTAGAATTGGCTAGTGCTTTAGGAGTGCAGACATATTACTAACTGTATAGTTTGGTGCCGACGCTGCATTTGAGCAATAATATCTTAAGTATCAGCCGCAGTCCACTGACTTAAGGGGAATTATTTGGTACAGTACAATTAGGAAGTAAAAGTCATTTTCCCCCTAGACACAGATTCCTCAATGATCAGCGTCAGTACTGGATATTCTGACTAGCCCAGATGGCATCCTGGATCTGATCCTCCCGAAGCAGACGCAAAGTGCGAAGTGCATAGAGGAGCTGACTCTTAGAGTTTCCAATAAAGTTGTTGCTCAGGAAGGCTGGCAGACCTCCAATTCCATCACGCAGGGTGTATAAGGGCACACGAACAAGACCCATGACCTAGAACAGAGGTTGTGCATATTAGAATAGAGCACTTTCCGGGAAGTAAACTCTTTATCCAGAATCTCTTAGGCAGACAGCGACACGTGTGAGGTTACAGCAATGACCTTGACTGTCCTTGTAATTGCTTTGTTTTAAATAAATGTAAAAACGAGGGATTTGGTACAAACCTCTAGTCCGTGATCTTTGGCTTTCACGGAGTCAGCCTCAACCTGCTGTATGTCTTCCAACTCCAGTACCTTGATGTAGAAATGCGTGACCACTTTCTGCGGATGTTCCCGGGCTTGCGCACTCCTGTAATCCTTTTCAGTCACCTGCATTTTACTGAACGAGCACCCTATCTCTTCCAATAACTCTCTGTTCAAACCTTCTTCCAGGGTGGCATCTCTGACATCCACAAAACCTCCAGGGAAACCCAGTCGCCCATCGAAACGCATCATCATCTGTCACCAAATAATAATAAAAAAAGATAAATATGGAAATGTAAAGGTATAACCAATTCTCTAATTGAATTATTATTATTTGATTTATACGGCTCCAGCATATTCCATAGCGAAGTACACGGCTAGACAGGACATAACAAGTAGTATATAACATAACAATTTTAATTTGGAGAAACAACAGGTAAGGAGGGGCCTGCTCAAAGGAGCTTACAATCTAGCAGACTGACAGATCTTGTACGCGAAAGCTTCACATACCAGAAAAAACCTGGCCTTCTCTTATTATGGTCCAATAACCTTCCTGCAAGGCTGCTGTCAGTCATAAGATATGTTTGGTGACATTTCCTGCTCACACACAGCACTAGGCTGATTCTTTATGGCAATGCTAATGGAGTCCGTTCATCCATAGACTTCCATTAGTCATAGTTTTGACTGGGTGATTAACACCGAGTCATTCTATTGTTTACCGGAATAATATGTTGTCAGGGTGTTTGTCTAGCAGATTGGGATAAGATCACAGATCTAGAACACATACAAATAGCTGGTATGTAGCTGCCCGGGAACATTAAAGTTGGCAAACCTAAGCTGATGCTAGTAAAGTGTCACATGCTGCACATACATGTAGGGCTACATCCAATGCATGTGAGACAACCTGCTAATAATACCAACATGCACGGTAAGTGACAGCTCACCAGTAGCACATGTCTGATGGGGACACGCTCGAACAGCTTAGCCGGGGTAGGTGCGTAGAGCAACACATGGCAAGCATGCTTGTACCCTTCCAACTGCAGCGCCTGCTCCCTGGTAACATTTCTGGGTCGCGGACGATCCTCCGGGGGTCCCCGGTTCGTGCGCTCCGCTTGAGCCATCACAATCTCGCCTACTACCAACACGCATGCGCAGATTACCGCACTCTGTCACCGGAACTGTACAACCAATCAGAAGCGAGAGATGCGAGCGAGGGCTGGAACGCACGTGGATCAACCAATGGAAAGGGCCGCGAGCGGTGCTAGGCTGCGTCACCTGCCTGCGACATCTTACTAAGCCGTCTATACGACGGGCAGTTAACACTGTGGCTGGTTGTCTTTATGACTGAGAGCCCAGCGGGGTCATTTCCTTGCTAAATGCCCCATTCAGCTGGCAAGGGGTCAATTATTCTGTGAAATAAATTCTGTATGCGTGGAAAAGCGCTGGCAAATAGAGAGGGGGGGTACGCCCCTAAAATGTGAAGCTTTTTACAAACAAAACTTGCACTTCCGGCTGAAGCTTGGGTTTCCCTTATTGGGTAATGATGGACCCCGCTAGACTTGGGTAAACCAGTCATACTTTCCTTATCTGTACAGCTGGTAATAAAGTTTATGTGGGATGCTGGCATTGTATCTACATGAATCTCCTAAACATTCTTACATTATTTCCTCATCTTTATTTTCCAGAAAACAAACAGCTGATGGGGTTTCAGCCATTTTTCACACAGGGTATCAATTATTTTGTTTTATGTTTTCACACCATTTCCCTAGTTACTAGTCTTTATTTATAGGGGTGCCATTACTCACAGACCCCTATATTCAATACGTCGTATTTGAGTCTGGCTGAGAACCAGAGTTTCCACTGACAATAAAACGAACGCGGCCAAGTTGTAATTTTACTAGCCTCTTGGGATGTTCAGGAGTACCAATGCCATTTATCTGCATTGATTACTTCCGTGCTTGATTTTGGCGCACAATGACGAAGGCGTATACTCACAATTTTTAAACAGCCCAGAGCCCTCTTTTTAAGAAGTAATGCTGGTCGACTAAAAGCTTTTTAAACAATTGTGCAGAAGCGGGCTCTCTCATCAGTCTGTAGGTTATACATATCTTTCTTTTGTGTACAACCCTGAAATCCGTATATTCTGCATCACTAATTGTCGCATATTCCTATTGTTTGACCATAGAGTAAACAAACAGGAAATTGTCAAATATGTTTATTGGAATACTGCCAAAACTAAGGCGGGTGTACGTGTGTGAGAGAAACAGAACATGCACACCGTTTTGCCAAAATCACTAGCCTTTCGAAAGCTCTAATCTTTGGCTGCATATAATGCAGGCATTAGGTGGCTCAGAGAGACTGAGGTTTTCTCAGTGTACTAGAACACCTGCATTACACCATTATAAAAGTATATGACATCACTGTTCTAAACCGAGTGACCATGAATTGCATACTTTCCTAGTGTTTAACCCCAATAAAAGCTTTTTTTGTACTATGAGTAGTGCTTCTCTGATGCACTGTAGCAGCACCCACTGCCTCCTTTATACTGCATATACTTCCAATATATTTACCCTTAGCTTAGTCTTGGCAATTTTCAGGACCGACACCACCCTAAAAGGGTCGAAGCAAAATGAAATTGGCAGTGCACCACAATTAACTAGATGTAGAACGATATGCTCTAAAGGGTCTATTGTCTCACATAGAGTTGATCTAATAACGATAATACCTTCCGTAAAAGGCAAATTAAAACTCACTTAACCAAGGCTTCTGTCAAATTGTAAAGGACATAAAAATAATAAAGGAATTCCTGTAGATTTAGTTTTTATATAATATCTCATTTAAATCCACAGAAGTGTCCTTAAAAAGAACTTTCAGTGCACAAATGTCTAGTACTTTATGGTTGGACAGCACTACGGTTTAAAGAATGTAGAATTTAAAAATCGAAGTCTGATCAATGAGGCACCACATAAAAGAGGTGAGAGCTGCAAACGCAGAAAGAGTTGATCCTTTATGATGCTATTCAGACATTGGAAAGGTCTTAATGAGTCTCTTTAAGAGGCAGAATCTGACGCCTCGGAACTGTCTTTCACATCGGTGCTTTCAGTGGCCTCGCTAACTTCGCTCACGTCCTTGCTGTCGCCACTATCCTCTGTGCCATCTCTTTTCCCGGCATTTCCAGCACATTTTTCATCTCGGCAACATTCTCCATGCGTAGACCGGTTATCAGACTTATTTTCAATGGAGGTCAATGGCTGAGGACGGCTCTTATCCTTCATTTCCAGATGCTTTCTCAATTGCTGTGGAAGTGAAATCAGATCACCAAGAGGTGCTATTCAATTATTCAGGTATTTCCATGATAATTCATAAATAAACCTTAAACCTTGCATATATGCTTGTATGTGTGCTTCCTCTGCTTAGCAATGTTTTGCCAAGGTGGAAAGGACTAAGAGCCTGGTATAAACATTTCCTCAAACATGGTGGAGCAGAGGCTGACAGTCATGTGACTATGGAACATAAAAGCCTTACAAAACAGTGTTATGAAAGTCATTGTGCACGCAGTGCATAATGCAAGATATCATACAAACCTCATCAGCCATTTGCGTAAGGTCTCTCTTCATGGCATACGCGTCTTCTCCATCTGCATAATATTTTGGTTCCACCTCGCTTATTCTGTCAAGAAATTTTACAGAATATCTAATTTCAGCATCACAACCCAGCAGGTACTCAAATACGAAGTTTTGCTTTAGTAATTTCTAATATGGACAAGCATTTGTGACTTTCAATACTTACTGGAAGTTTAAAGTGTTTGAATAAAGATGCAGAGCAGCTCGGTTGCTACAAAACAAAAATAAAAGTTAGAAATTTTCACATAGGCAGCAGGGAAAAGCCAATCAGTACATAGCGCATATCACAAACCTTTTCCGCACATGTAGAGACACATATTTTGCATTGAAGTTCTCAATCATAGCTCGAGAAGCTTGGTCCATGAGTTTTTGTGCCAAACCAAGACGCCTATGAGAACGTTTCACAGCCTATAAAACAAAAAACATGTCACAGCTCCAGTTTGGAAAGAAAGGGTCGATTTCTTCTCGAAGTGGCATGTCAGAACACTCTGCATGAGATTACGGGTCTAGAATCAAGCGTAATATGAAAAAATGTTCTCTTACCAGAGAAGTGATATGACCATGGGGTACATCATCTGGATCTTCCTCCCTGAACAAAACAACTCGCATCATTACAGGGTGCAAGACAAAATTCAACTAACACTGTGCTGCCAAAAATAGACAAATTTAGATTTTCCTTAGACAATTTTCCTTTCATAGATATTCAAGAATTCCATTCCCTAGAAAGGTGCTTCGCTGAAGACATCCTACTCAACAACTGATGGTATTTTATTTTTTTTTTTCAGATCTTGTTTCAAGCTTCAGGATTTTAGTAATCAAGAAATCTTAAGTATCAATGGCAATGTTACACTATCCTACACAACGGGATGTCTTTTCTTTCAGAGAACTTGTATGTAAAAAACATGAACGGGAAAAACAAAAAACAACTTACATTTTTGCAAGGACATATCCAACTATTTTACCATTTTCATCTTCTGCAATGTAAGATAGCTGTAAACAATAATACAAGATCATGAACAGTCTTAATTATTTAGGCTATGGCTTTTATCAATAAATAAAAAAGAAAAAGGTTTGGACCGGCAGCGACAGATTGCTAAAATGTTTTGAAAACATTAGCCGTCATTACACTTAGGTTAGCCGACGCGTACCTGCGGCCAGGAGAGTCCATGGTAAAAGTAATACTTCATCTGGTAGTTCTCTGGCAAACACAGCAAGTTGCAGTGCTGCATATTCATTAGATCCTCTGGCTGCAAGAGAACGGAGAGCGGATTAGACCAGGATCAAAAACATTTCAGATGTTCTTCACATTAAAGCCATGAAAATGTATCACAAAGCCTTGACTTGGTTTGACTTGGATAATGAATCACGCTATTGGTTTTTGAGGGATTTTGTTTTTGTCAAAGGCCTCAATTGGTACGAACGGTAAATATGGAGCAGGCAGAGAGTTCTGCATCAGAATATCAACACTAAAATCTCAGGTAGGAAGATGAGGCAAGATCAGGCTCGAAAAGGAAAAGAAAGAGATCTTTTGGGACGTGTGTGATGTGTGAACTGACTAGTCCAAGTGCAGTGAGGGATCCGTAAACAATATGCAGACTTTATATCCCTTAAAGAACGCAAGGCACTTATCAAGGGATATCTTACAGAATATTAACCTCCGGGGGTCTCCATGCAAAATAGGTTTTTATTTATGCCAGTCCCAATAGAAGCAGATCCTACAGCTTTCCACTGTCAGCTACACTGCCCGCAACATCACCCGGACACTTTGTTTCAATCTTTGTTTTCGTATTATTGTTTACCCAATTATTGCTCAGTGTATCGGATTTTACAGCATTATCATCATTTGATACAAAACAGACACTGTTGAGACAACAAATTCTCTTTCAATCATTTGGTCAGACAGCACTACACAAAGGCTTGCTGCTGTCCTTTAACTCTTGCGCGGCTGGATCTGGTCAAGCCTATGTCACCTGCACAGTCTGAAAAATATCGAGGGCTTGGTCATTAACAAACCAGACAACAAATCCCAAGGACCATTACAAAAGTATTCTAACAATCTCATTTTGCCTACAGTCTCAGACATTAGTAACTCTAAAGGGGGCATTATTTATTATTAATTATTATTAAATTCTCTTAGATCACTATAATGAAGTGTGAAAATAATTAAAAAAAAAACAGGTTTTTCCAGGAGGAATGACTGGGCTGGATCGGCATAATATGATTGAGAGCTAGCTTGCAGAAGCAAATGAGGGATGGGCCTTTATAATGTATAGGAGATGAAGCAACGCTACCTTTAGTGAATAGGCCCCCATGCACCCGGCACCAAAGGCACCTCTGAGAAGGGGTGCAGGAAATGACATCATATCCCATTAGAGAAGACAGCAACTGTCAAGGTAGGTTCTAGGTCAGGCCTAGGCCAGCTTCCACCCAAAAGTTATTTGTTTTTACAGACGATATGGCAACTTCTAGAGCTTTTATAACATAAACACACCCAGCAAATGTTATGAGCTCCTAGAAAGGGGAGATCAGGGGAGGAAAAACAGGTATTTGGGCCTCAAAAAAGAAGTGTTTCTCCTAAAGAGGGACATTCCTAGGCACAGTTCCTGGGGTATATGTGGGGGCAAACATGTGCCATTTCCAAACTAAGTGAATACCATGAGAACCAGGAACAGCATCCAAATGAATAAAACCAATCAGTGAGATAGAAATCGAGTAACGCGAATCACAGTGAGAAGCAGAACACCGATGTCACCCTAGTGAGTTATGGCTAACAGGAACCATGCTTACCAACTGCTACCCATTGCATTATGGGAAGGGAAGCCATTACAATTGGCAGACAGGAGAGGGGGTGAAGCGTGCTTTTAACTGGCATTACTACCATAGCCTGCCCACCAGCTAAGCGTTAAACTCACTCCCATGACGTTCACCCCACCATAGTGACCCCGTATTGCCCGGTTACCCGTGCGTTCCGGATATTCATGGCGCCGGTTTCACTGTCACACGCCTTTCTCTCTGCAACCACAGACCAAGTCGCCGAAGCTACGATGACTACGTCACGTTACAAGCAACCAATCACAACCTAACCGACTTGAGATGCGTCGCCAATAAGAATCTCTGCGTGGGTAGGTAGCGCCTTCTCTGTGACTGACCAATCGTAATAACTACCGGCTAAGTGATATCTTATTTAGCCAATTGCAAATCGACAATCCTGGCTTGGCCGACAAAGCCGGAAGTCAGGTATTGGTTGCGACTTAGGTTTACTTCGTCGCCATGGATACCGCCTCATTGCATTTGGGGTGGCACGAAATGGTGTTTCTGAAGTATCTGTACCAGCATTGTTTTGTCTAATAAGGTTCTCCCCACCCGAGATAGGATCAGTGGTTTTTATTGGAGGCGCAAATCCAGCGATTGGCCCAGTAATATTTGCTAGCAGTCCAGAGTTCCGGGTGGGTTCCGACAACGTCATATTCTCAACGACAATACGTCATCCAGAGGAACAGAGGAGTCCTTAAGGTTCTAGAGACTGTCTCATACCTCCCAGGTTTCCCGTTTAAGAAAGGACAGTCCTAACCCGCTCTGCCTCCCCTGAGTTTAGTATGTTTGCGGAGGATGAGGTGTATCTACAGCCATAAAAGTCACAATAATGTGTATAGAGGCACAGCTGGCAATATGTGTATACCTCTATATGTATAAATTAAATAGTGTAAATATAAACATTGTTCCTTCTAAACCTTATGCACAGGTGCGTTATATAGGAATTATAATTGTGGCCTATAGGTTAAGGTGATGGACTAGGATCTGTTGTGGGCTCCCGTGTCCAGATTTGCATTCTCCCAATTACATTAATAGGTCTCGGAAAAGCTCAGCCGCGAGCCATACTCCAAAAACAGTCCTCTTTAGCCATTTCAAGTGGTGGGAGGTCAAGTGGTCTAAAGTGTTCACTCCACCCAAAACCCTCCAGATTTCACGCTTCTGAGTAAATGCGCCCTTAGTCCTAATCTTATTACACTTAAACGCAAGCCTGATGTACTAATCTATTTTGTAAGTTTCTGCAGTATTCTGCAGTACAGAACCCAGAGTGAGAAGACCTTCTACTGTTGATTGCCACGGTAATTAAACCATTTTCAAAGTTTGCACCAGAATCAGTACATATTCAATTAGTAAATATCCAATGTCTCAATTTTGTCTTCTCTATCAAACCAACCATGAAAGCCAAAATAATAGAATTTAGGATTTCTTTAAGACAAGTTGCAGACATTACTGATAAACAGAAGTAGGTGAAGCATTACGCTCTACTAAATGAGAGGTAGGGGAAGCAACTCATATGATACAATTAACCAATGCCGTATCCAGCAATAGATTTAACACATTCAGTGGGGTGTATAAAATTCTTTGTAAGCCCACTTTGCTCTCACAATATAACAGTGTTAATATTTCCAAGCTTTAGCTGTTGAAAGTAAGTATTACAAGATAACAAAGCAACAAAAGGGGTGACCATTTTTCATCCATCCACTCTCGACAGTCCCCGTTGGTTGACCTTGATTGGGGCAGTTCTTACGCCATGTTATGCTCATTCAGCAGCTTAGAGAGGATCTCTTCACACATGTACAGACATCTTGGAACATGGAAACATCCTACAAGAAAGTATAGTGTACATTTTAGCTGAATAGACGCCATGTTTTTGTTTGTTTCCATGAACAGTGATGTTGCTCATGCAAACATGTTCCTAAAAGGACCTACGTCTTCTGTCTCACATGTTGAGAAAACGAGCCCTTTTATAAGGAAGAAGAGCCGGGTTAAGGGTAGTCTTTTACTTGATGCGTACATTTTGACCATGTACATTGCAGCAGTACCACTTTTTGCAAAACAGTGATATTTCATGTTTACGAATTTCAAATGGTCCTCATTTAAAAGATCTTACCTGGACCGCTGACCTGACAAGTCCTCGCTTACTTAAGAGTCTTTCACTCTAGCAACAGGTATCTTGCTATCAAGCTCTAGCTGTTCTCACTCAAGGTGTTAAGGTGCCACTCACCTTTAAATGGACCTCCTTTAATACTAAGTTCCACTTTGCCTTCACGATTCAGGTAACCAAACCATTCCCCATGCTCTGGGTCAGAGAACTGAAATCCATAAAAAGACATGTTACATATAATCATTTGGAAAGCTGAATAATAAATCAGGATTGTAGCTGCATGGCAGTGATATGTGCGCTAGACAGTAGTCTCATAGAGGTCTTTTCCTCCCCCAGAGTGCACGCACCTTGCTGAATGTATAGTCAAACACTTTCTGAAAGTGTTCCAGGAGCTGTGAGTCCTTGGTCTCCAGGTATCCCAGAAGGAAAGCAATTAGAGCTTCTGTGTGAGGCCACCACAGCTTCATGCTCCACTCCAGCTGCACAGAGACATATTATTAAAACCCTCACACTGCAAGCAGTACACTCTGTGTATATCCAGATCATCCTCTTCTTCCATGCTTCCCTCCATTACAAAGAAAATACACAGATGGTCCATGTAGATCCTGCTAAAAATCACCATTTCATCTACCTATATGATATAGGCATGATTACTACCTATTTTTGCTTGCCACTCTTGCCAAATATTTTTGTCATTACAGACTTGAGACTGGGAATGTAAGAAATAATGATGTGTAAGGTACCCTCAAGGTCTACAGATTTGTGTTTTTACCTGTGTAGGACAATATCCATCCACGTCTTGGAAGTAGAAGAGACCGCCATATTCTTTATCCCACCCTGTTTGGAAAGGTGGAAGCACAAACTTCTCAAGGGCAGTTTGGGCTAATGTTTTGTTGGCCTGTGCAATGGCTTGACGAAGGAGAAACCACCCAGCCTCAATGGCATGACCTGCAAATTGAGACGTAAACATGAGCGGCTCCACTTTATTTGGGCCAAATAATACTTAGCCAGGGCAAGCAATTTAGGCCTACCTGGATTCTGATGCCTCCCTATACAGCCTGGAAGCTCTGTTCCATCATCAGAAACGTTCTCCAGAATAGCTTTGCCATCTCGCTGACCATAAATAAGAATGAGCAAACAAATTATGACAAAATGGAAATACAAATTCTTGTGTTTTCCTCATAATATTGCCATGAAACACGTTCTCCTCATGTGTCCCATGGCTAATTTTTATAATAGTGATAAGTAATGACGTATTCAACACCTTCATTACCTTACTGATAATATAATGCATTCTAGATTGTCATCTCTAGATGAACGACTTACCCCACCTTATTTTCCCCTTTAAACCTCGCCTACATTGTATAAACGTTGCCACTTGCAAACTGTGCTGGCACTTTAGATTTTTATTTTAAAGCACATTTTTGGACACCTGAATATGTTGTAATATCTTCCCCACACTCCATGTTCCCAGTTCTTCGTATTTCCTTGCCGCTTCTTCATTGTCCTCACTGAGCTGATCCACCAAGTTCAGTAACATCATCGGCACGGCCATGGCGTTCACAGGACCGGCACCGGGCAGTTCCGGTCTCCCTAGCCCAGATGGGTCTTCTCTGACCCAATGCACAATTTGATCCATCGTCTTCCAGGCCTCCATCTGCAGACCGAATTACAAAGATTACACATTATAAACACTGAATATATTAGTCTGCCATTACATTTACAGATCAGATTAATAACTAAAGAAGGGCCGTACCACCCGATGCCTCTACTGAAAGCAGGGGGTATTTTTACATGCTCATTAGAAATCCCATTCTATTCAGGGTGTCCAATAAAATCAGTTATGGTTATGCTATCCGAACATTGATGTTTTGCCAGCAAACATGCAATTGACCGCTGCTAGAAGTCTCATTTTCTAAATCCAATAACCAAAAACTGGCTCCAACGTCCATTTAAAAGAAAAAAAAGTATTAATTTAACTTAATCATGTACAGCATTCACTCTACTCTTGACAAGGGATTTGCTGATTAAACGCTATATCTTTATATGCATATTAGATACATTTTTAAATAGCTTCTAAACCCATGCTGTTTAAAGAGGTTCCCCACCTCTTTATTTCACCTTATACCGCTCCTCCTGGGTGGTTCTCCACAGCTCATCCATAGCCATTATGAAGAAGCACTCACTGAAGATGGTGCGCTGGATTTTGACAGCTCTTCCATCTCGTGTGACAACAAATGCACATTTCAGGGATCCAGCAGTAGGACGACCATGATCCATAAGAAACTTTCCTCCTGTGCACAAAGAAGGTTTCCAAAAAGTACTTCTACCCATTCCAACACCTAATATTGACCATATTACTAATTTTGACCATGATTTTCCCATTTTGTACCGTTATTAGAATGTTGAGATTTAATAGTCCTTGGGCCTAGAATATTATCCAGGTGGCTAAAAGTATGTGGATACCTAACCATCAACTATGATGAGCTTGTTGGAAAAACTATGCCCATTAATATGGACCCCCCCCCCCTTGGAGCTATACCAGCCTCTCCACTTCTAGGAAAGCTTTCCACAAGGTTTTCCACTCCAGATGACATTTGGTATTGCGCATAGTGATCCTCGGCTTGTGCAGCTGCTCAGCCATGGAAACCCATTCTATGAAGCTCCTGACACAATGTTTGTGCTGATGTTGCTTCCAGAGGCAGTTTAGATCTAGCAGGGCAGAAATTTCATGGACAAAAGGTGGCATTCTATGACAGCGCCATGTTTAAAGTCACAGAGCTCTTCAGTACGAACCATTCTACTGTCAATGCTTGTCTATGTGCTTGATATTACACACCTGGATGGGGCTGAAATTCAATAATTAGGTGGGGTGTGCACATACTTTTTGCCATATTGTGTAACTACATATAAAATGTGAATTATGGACTCTGAGGTCTACATTATGGAAGTGAGAAAGGAGGGAAGGGAGGATTTGTGTTCCAGACTTACCTGCTATAGCAGCG
Source organism: Spea bombifrons (assembly GCF_027358695.1). NCBI lineage: Eukaryota > Metazoa > Chordata > Amphibia > Anura > Pelobatidae > Spea > Spea bombifrons. Next base: position 8,003,781 of record NC_071094.1, read on the forward strand.
CTAAGAACCTCCTGCTTACGAAACCTGGGTACTTTCCTATAGAGACGGCAGTACATCCATACCTAGACAGGTGAAGCCAGAGTGATGTTTCTAGCATCTTAATCATACATCACAGAAAGGTTTATTCACTAAAGGGAGGATTAACATGCCAGTTTGCACAAATGTTGTGGTTTTTCTCTCTTACTTCACTATTCACCATTATGATGGGCTAACGCTGGTGGGTTTCTTCAGAAAGAAAGGCTGGTCTTGTATGATGCAGATTTTTTTGTACAAGGAGACTTTGAAGACATCCCGTTGATTGATTTAACTATGCATTACACAGGGCCAGCCGAGCTCTGCCTGCATCAGAAACTCACTGGGGTTTGAGTTTGAGTTTAATGGGGAACAGGGTTGCACAACAATGAGCCCCCAAAGGTACGTGGGAGGAATGTAATAAGGGAGGATGAATATAAATAAAGGTATTGCGATGGGTTGTGTTAGGAACCATGCCTGTGCATGCGTGGCAAGGATCTCTATTTTCCTGCCGGTGGAATCACACTTGGCACCATCGCTAGCAGACTGAATGAGACAGATCCCCTGCTTCTTCTTCTAAACATCACAGGGTCCGCACCAGGCAGAGTTTGGGGGTGTTGTATACCGGAAGGGGTTAAACAATGATGTGCTATAGAACCCCACATTCATTACCTGTCTCCCTTGCAGCCAGATATACTTCAGATCGTCATACCTTTCACCGTTCTGACCGAGACAAGTGAAGAAACCTCTATGGACACAAAGGAAAAATCTGCATAAATAAGGTAGCTGAAATAAACACCTCACTTACTATATATATATATATATATATATATATATATATAAAATGTAATCTATATGTCCTTCCTTTGTCTGTCGAAATGAACAGAATCTAGATAAATTCCATCTTTAATCTGGCGATATGGCGATATACGAAGCTGCGGATGCTGCCCAGCACCTGCCCTGTCATATAGACATCTAGGCTGTACCGTATGACATAATTTGGGGTTCTTTCCCGCAGTTTGCCCAGGGTGCTATAAACCGTACAGCGGGCAGAGATGCCTGTGAGGTCCAAACTGGTTCATATTCCTTTAATACAAGCCGTGTTAACTGTGGGGGTAACAGTAATGGTTTGTCCACATCAACAACACGGTGCTCAGAGATCCTTACGTTTAAGAGATTAACCATTGCCAATAACATTGAGGGATTACTTATCTTGAAGTTTAAGTGTACATGAAAAGGCCATAAACCTCAATGCTAAATTATAGGGTGGTGATCACACATATGAATAAAAATGTTGACGGGGTATGTACAGTATGTATTAGGTTCCACAAAATGCTATGGCCTTCTGATTATTGTGCTGAATTTATGCTGAATTTATGCTAAAAATTGTGCCCCTCCATGCATGTTTCCTGCTTTGAATCTTAACGGCCGCGTCTCGGGACATACTTTCCGAAAACGTCCAAGAAAAACATCAACTTTGATGACGCCACAAATAATTTACTCTAGGAAAACTTCCTCAAACATTCTATAGCTGTCCCACAGATCCTACCAATTTTTTTTAACCTTTAATAGCCCATTGCAGAGATGATAGCTACCTACTTTTTACACTGTTACACACTATTAATAAATGTGCGAATCACGCCGGTTCGGGGATCACTAAATCACTGTATAGTCTGCTCTAGGCTGTGGAGGGAAAACTCGTGAGGCGCTTAGTTACCCGGATTCTTGGTCATGCGAGTGCTCAATCCAGAAGTTCATGACCCTGTCCAGCTCCTCTCCGATCTGATTCCTCCAACGCTGCAGGCGATCCCGCTCGCTCATCATATTCCACGCCTAGTCACAAACTTGCAATCTTAATAATTATCCTTCATAAAACTCTGACGGCTCCTGTTTAACCCTAGCAGAGAGCAATTTAATTCCTCTGAACACAGCGTTCCTTCTTCTGGACCCGCTGCTAAATTTTCTATCGCCTGCAGCTCCCTGTTTACACTGAAATTAATAACTGGGGAGGAAATCAGCTGAGTGACAGTCAGCTGACTGAGTCATGTGACCGCTGGCTAACTTATTCAGCTAGTAATGCATTTCTAGCTGCACAGGATGCATGACCCCCGTGATTCAATGAACCGAAACACAACGGATACCATGTAACAAAACCTGACATCAGCAAAACAGATCAGGATGTTTGTATCAAAACAAAAAGACGTAAGAAATACTTTCTTTATTTGTAAACAGATTAAGGCGTATGGCAGAGAAAGGCAATCGCAGAGCCGCGGGGTCCTGTAAAGCCTCTAATGATTGTTTTCTACATGGTGATGGATCAGGGTTAGTGAGATGCTCTACAGAATCCAGGAGAAAGGAAATTAAGAACCAGCCTAACCCTCCTCAACTGTATACGGTATTATCTGTTAACCCCTTAATGACAAAGCCCGTACATGTACAGGCTCCAAATGCATTGTTTTCAATGGGTTTTGGGACCGCCCATTGTCCTTAAGGGGTTAATGGGACATCCTCCGTTATTCTCAGGTTTCTCAGGTTTGGTGGTCCAAAAGCTGGCTGAGAATCATGGGTGTTGTGGTTCAAAAACAGCTGGACAGCAACCTGTTGGCAATCCCTGCATTATGCAGCATGGAGCGGATTATACAGAGTGTTACCCGAAGATGTTGCTTTGCATGGGTTTTTGGTTCCTACTCTGTCTTTAATGTTCTTCAGCATACAGAGTGCAGTCACCCAGGATCAGCACAGTTTGTGTCCCTGAGGAACATGGAAACCTGCATGACGGGCCCGCAGAGATGAGGGCATCTTCTTGGACCTCAGCTGACAGGGGGTGGGGGGCTCTGCATATCCCGTGATGTGGATTTTCGGAGATTCTCCCTGACTCGGAGGAACTCGTGGACTCCAGACGCATCCTTTCTGGATGACTCCTGCTCCCTCTGCAAGCAGAATAGCGTCACAAGTGAAATCAAATGCAATCTAAAGTGACTTCTATAACTAATGGCGACTGACACAAAAACAATTGGAACTTAGTTTTATTTTCCATGAAAGTCCTTGTGTTTAGCTATGGATGAGATAAAATAAATTAATTATGAGTTAGTATTTACTGTTTATTAGAGTGGAACCCCCAGTAGTCCCCTTCACACTTCAAGATGATCCTCAAGATGATATAGCAGGAAGGAAAAGTTATAAATAGTGTATGAATTAAATTGGAGCTATTATATGTATTTTACTGTTTTGTGATTGCAGAGGTCGTCTATTGCCAAAAATGGATCCTTAAAACAAATTTGTTGGAGAACCTGGGTATTAGGCCATATAATGAACTGTGTTCAACTAGAGGTGCGTTTCAAGTTATTCCTGCATCCCTTCGCGATTGCTTTGGTTATGCTTCGGGAGTATTTTTCAGATCTGATCACATTTATGAAATGAAACAATAAGGCGTCAGTAAGTTTGTGACGTGTAGTGTCTCCCACTACTGGCTAACGGGTGCATATTAATGTAACAGAATGGATCATGTGCAATGTAATGTGTCCCGGTGACGTGTGCTTGGCATGTGATAAGGGTTACCTCTTCTCTCCGCTGCTGCCACTTCTGCAGTTCCTGCTCCAGGGGAGAAGACGGCAGCTTTGGGTCCTGCCCTTCTTTCCCCTGACACCTTCTCTTCTCCAAAACTCTCAACAGCTCCGGTTTACTATGAAGAGCAAGTCCTCTGCGAGACAAAAAGGAGATTGGGAGATGATTGGAAAAATGAGGCAGGCGAGGGGGGGTGCTGTCAATTACAGGGGAAATTCAGTCCAGAATTCAGGCCTGATCTACATCTACACTGATGGTGGCAACCAAATAGTTCTAATGTGAGAACATATGAAAAACATGACTTGTTAGGAGGTGAAGATATATTAAAGCTGGAATTTGGTATAATGTGAGAACATCACCTAAAGAAATCTCAGATCTCATTAAATGAGACTAGGATATATGAGGCAGCTCCAAACACGCGCACGCATACTTCTTGTAGGTGAGGAGAAGTTCTTTGTGGAGTTCTTGGTGCGTTCGAGAAGACTTTATGGGGTTGTCGGATTTGCACGGAGACGCTGTTTTGGGAAATGTGGAATTTTGGACGGTGTCACACTTTACCTCCTCCCCTGCAGCTGCGGCTGTGTAAGAAAGCAAGAGTCAGCCATACACCAAGAACCAAACCTTCTCTTCAAACAACGCAGACATGTAGAATGCACATACATGATATATGTATATGATTTGGGTTTTAAAGCATATGAGGATACGCGCATACTCTCCCCATCAGGGACACCATTCCAAACCCCCAACTTTTCAGCTTCTCAGATAAGGACACGTGTATTGGGTAATGCAACGGGTGGTGGAGACCCTTTTGTTTTGAACGTGCCATAAGTGGGGAAAGTTACGTATGGCCGCTCATCCTTATTACTCGCGGCACTAAGCTTCAGAGGGGTTGTCTCAAGTTGAACATGTGGGGTCTGCAATAGAGATCTGTGTTCCATTGACTTTACAGTTCCCTGGGCCAATAATGGGAGATCAGAGGGTCTCCCCAGCTCGTCAATGATTCCCACTGCCCACAAAAGCGAGACAGGGCTTGAAAGTTGGGACTGTACTGCAAAAATCATGACAATTGGGAGGTATGCCATTCCTACCCTTTTGGATTACATCTCCAGCTTGCTGTTTCTCTTTGGAACACGTGCGCATGCACAAGTACATAATACTGTTAGTTCTAATGTTTTATGGACCTAATAACAATAACATTTAACTCACAGGATATGATCAAACCTTCCATTTTAAAATGAAATAGTTACATTCAGAAGGGCAAAATAAAACAAAATAAATACCTTTCTTTAAAGCAGGCAGCATGGCTCCAATTCCAAAAGGCAACCTCAGAGAGGAGAAGACCTGACATTTTGCCCACATCCAAAGCTCCTGTGACATTCTGCATCATAAAGGAATAACGAGGGATATAGGTGTCCCAGAATCATAATTCCTACTAGTACTGCTAAATGTCCAAACCCTTCCCAGAAATAGTTCCAAGTAAATACTTTTTTTTAAAAAACTTTTTTTTTGTTGGAAATACTTAATTTTAATGAGATACAAAAACAGCAAATATCCCCCCATGTATTTGCAAGGGAGGCACCATGAAAATTAAATGGTGACATGCATCATATGCGTTAACCCCTTAGCGACCAATGATGTACCTGGCACGTCACTGGTAAAAATGATGGCGGTGTCACCACTGTTGCTTACTGCTCCATGACCAGAGCAGTCAGTCTACAGCAGATCCCCATGCGATTATACAGCGTTATATATATTTATATATATATATATATATATATATATATATATACGGTAAGTGAAACAGAGAATAATAGTTGTATGTAGATTAATAATAATGCCAGGAGGGTATTCATTAGGTATTGTGTCACTTTCAGACATACTTCAGTAATTTGGTAAGATATCATTTTTGTTATTATTTAATTAAAAAAAAAAAACATTATAAATCTGATGTTTTTATACCTAAAAATAAAAATCCCCTCTTAATCCTTTTCATTTTGCTGAATAGATTTACATTATGAGATTTCATTCTCTGCCAGCAGATTCTGCAGCATTATTAGAGAGATAGCAGTAACATTAAAATAGAAAACATGCAAAATTAACAATAACAAGAATACGTTAAGGCGTACTGGTACCGGTGGGGAAGACGGATCTGCTCTTGTGAGCTTACAATCTATTAGGACGGTGACTCGTGAGGATTACAGAAAAAGCGTACTATTACTTAACACTTTTCCAAGGGTTTTCCTAAAATCCCAGAGGGTTTGTGGACCTCAAAGGTTGCAAAATGAACACATTTGAAACGGACGTTTTACCTGCATTGAGGAGGAACTGGGGGCTTCAGTCTCCACTGCTGGTCTCTGCGTGGAATACACAAGGAGAAATTGAATTAATAGAAAAGTTGCTACCTGATTGAAAAAGACAGTAACATAAGGCGCTAATAAGATGAGATCTGGTTTCAAACCTTTAAGAGCAATCTGTCGGAGGGAAAGCTACACAGAATCTATGGGGATTAAAACTAAGCTCCGTTCCAAATCTGTCTGCTTGGAGGAAACCTTATTCCTTCGCTTAATAATGGATTCCGTGACCCTGATCTCTGGTTTCATGGCTTTTCGCTGGCCATTGATAAACACCGTTAGAGGAGCAAGCGAATAACGCTCTCTCTGCCGAAACATTGCCCACGGTCCACCTGATCCAGGTTTAAAGGGACCCTGAGGGCAAGCAGAGAATAGGACCCTTGCTAATAAAATCAGGGGAACTTGAATACAGTGGAATACATGCCATCTTTAAGTAATTTGCCTTCACGGGGCTGCCTCATCCACATTATATGGGCAATGTTGTCATATTACATCATGCCCCACTGATGTCAGATTCCCTCCATAATGTTAGTTCACATACATTAATTTCACGTGTTCAATAACATCTTACAAGCCATTTAGGCTACAGGATACACCGTTTGCAGGTGGGGGGGGCATGATTTTATGTTACGCAACTGTATAGTTACTGGTTTAAAGCTTTCTAAATAAATATTGCCCAATTTTGCCAATGCCACCTGAAGCCTGGTATACCATATCAAAACAAAATAACATACAGGCCGTTCAATTACAGTAAAGAGAAATAGTTAATGTTCATGAGAGGTAATTATGTATATGTAAACATTTTCAGATCCTGACGGTGCAGTAAGGGGTATTTGAAACACTATAGCTGGTTTTTACTTTAGCTTGCTGGGGGATGACATTTGGCTTTGGACATAGTCGTAAGAGCACTTCCTGGGGACAGGAGGAAGTAGAATTCTACAGAAAATCACTAGAAGAACTTTAACGTATCTATGGTTCTGAACTATGCTAACACACAAACGTATTTAGGAATATCTTCAAATGTTATTTTACATAAGAATAACTTGTATTTTATCTATTACTTCTTTCTAAGGCACTGCGTTGCTATGAACATGCTCCCTCTAACACATTTGGTAGTCACGAAACATAGATCTGTTGACAGCTAAAACAAGCTAAAATATCAAGTTCTGTGGTCTTACATGGTCTGCATGAGGCTGCTCTGCTCTTCTGGGGTCTTTGACATCACTCCGCAGACCGAGACCCTCCGACAGGACACGGTGTCAGGAAGCCGCTGAGGTCCTTTGGTAGAAATTCTATGCTGGCTCCGGTTTCTTGCTTGTTTCCATTGCGTGTTAATTATTCAGCATGTCTGATTGTCTGTAATAAACACACGCTGGTCACCGGTATGTATGGAAAGGCTTAATGTCACTGTGAAAGTACGATTCTTAAAAATGGATAATTATACATAAATGAAGGAACATAATACTTAGCATCATACATTTTTATTTTTATTATTATTATTATTATTGTGACATGAACGCTGGTCGTTAAAGGGATACTCCAACCATCGTATCTGCTTTTAATGAGCATAATAGCTGTATGATGCTCCTTTTGCATATGCATGGAGTATTCTCCAAAATCCTCTTTTTTTGCCAGTTTCCCTACCCCTCCATCTATTTTCTGCTAGCGCAGGCTTGGCAAACACTGTGCCAATGCACGGAAAGCACCCCTACTCATTTCAATTGAAGAGTTGCCAAACAGTGGCAAAAATCATCAGAGTGATGCAGAGGGGGCAGCAGCAGGGATGCAGCTTCTATCTCTTATGAGTTTATTTTTTGTTTCTTTAAGTACTTTAATATGCATTCTTTTTTAATGGCATTCCTTTAAACGCGATTCTCCATCTGTAATTCCATGGTCTGGGGGGAAATGCCACTCAGAAGCAATAGGCAACAAAGTATTAACGACAGCATTATTACTGCACCTTCAGATTTTCCAATTAATTCTGCATAATACTCAGTGGGTTGTAGAATAACACATTCATTTTTCCCAATTAGAATGGCAAAAAAACGGACAGAATTGCTCATTTACATTGTCTTTGGTGTGAAGTTCCTGGTTGTTTTAAAGAAAATATTCCAATCAGGGCATGGTTGTCCATCCGTGGCCTACAACCTAAATGGTAAGCTCATCTGAGCAGGACCCTACTTACTTTTACTTTCTGTGAGGCACAAATTGTTATATCCTTTTTACCCGTGTACGACACTGTGGAATATGTTGGTGCTATATAAATCAATAAATAATAATAAGAAGAAGAAGATGTAGCCTAAAACAGCTGGGGTTCTACATCTGCGCATCCATAAACTGCTGAATCATTGGAATGGAATGATCTATTGGGTGTCCATCAGGAGGCATCATAAAACGTATCATGACAGCCCTTACAGATTACATTTTATAAGAAGGCAATTGTTACAAAATTCTGGATTCTTTATCCAAAAGAAGTAAATCCTTCCAATTCAGATGAATATTTGCATTTGTGTAACAGATATACAGGGGCATTATGTTCGGTAAGCATTGTCCTCTGTGAAGCCTGTGTGGAGTGAAGACGGAGACACACGCTTACACCACGCCATTTTTTTTAGTAGTGTGTATTTGTAGTTCATAGACCTGAACACAGGGTGGCAGCAAAACATTGTGGGGTTTTTTTCTTCTAAATTGTCCCTTTTTTCTCTGTACTGATTATAATATATTCCAGAACAGCCGTGGAATTAAGAATCGATGCGAGGGCCGCATGGCTGTGAATAGAATGGTCAATACATGTAGCTGGTTATAGTTTTAGGGTAATAGGCATTACAGTATAGCTTACTAAGTCGGCTTCAATACAAGAGGTTTGGGGGCCAGTAGGATAGTTTGAATAGAGAGCAGTTATGTAGTCTGGGTTTGTCAGCTTAGAATAGCAAATTAATAGCAAGTTAATTAATAACAATAACATTATTGTTTTTTATATTAAATTGTTATATAATTCAGAAAAGAATAACACGTGGAGACATATATTTGGGCGCTCAATATTATTTCTCTCCATGCCCCCCCCAACATTTTAATTTTCTAAAATTCAGTAAACTTTTCATGGCTGTTGACCCCCATGCTAGACTACCGTTAGTTGGTTTCATGCTGTTGAGCATTAATAACCTTCAGGGGGCGCTAGTGTGCAAGAAGTCGAATTTCTGTTTTTAATTAACCCTGAAGCAGGGGCGTAAGACAAGCCCCCAAAGTCTCTGCTGTCTAAGGGGCGCTCCTAAGGGTTTTTGTTGCAAAAATAGGCCTGTAACAACCACCCTGTAAGATTTTTTTACCGGCCATAGATAAGACCTTTTTTAACGCACAACTGGCTTGTATTTTGAGCAAAATTGTGTGTTTTTTTTCCATAATATAAGTGAGAGCTAAAAAAAACAGGCAAAAACAAGATATAATTACATGGAGAGGGGCCTCTCAACATGACCTCCAAGAAGGGTATTTTGGGTAAAGTTACTGCCCTAAAGGATCTGCAAAGACCTAAAGGCTAATGCAATCTGCTGCAGACTATAACAAAATATAAATATATGTATGATTTTCCATGGGGATCCTTTACCAGGCATATTATATTACTTATATATAATCTCATTATGCCCTATGGCCAAATGCAGTTGTTAATAGGAATCGGCTCATGGTCGTTATTTTAGGCTAAATATTATTATTATTATTATTATTATTATTAACCCATCGTGTTCTGGATGGGATTAGTTAAAGCTAGTACTAACAGGCGGTGTTCCCATTCTGGTTTTAGCAGGTCAGAGTTAGGAGCGGAGGAGATGTTCAGCACCATATGTTCATGAAATAAACACTCAGATTTCGCTTTGCGGTCACCAAGCCGGAATGTATATGGAGTATTTGGAAAGCCTATATCCTACATATACGTGACTGCATACCTCCAACAGCCCGCTAGTAACTTTTCATGCATTCTTTATTTCGCTGTTAGCCTTAATATTTTGCCTTTTTTTTTTTTTTTAAGAACGGTAGAGTACAAAATATATTAATTATTCCAAAAACAAATTATCCTTTAAGTATCAAACAGGCAGAGTTTTGGTTAAAGGGGTGTTTTTTGGGGTGGTTAGGGCGTGGCTGTGCGGCGACTTTTCGTGGTAATGAGTAACGGGTTTAAAAGAATAATTTACAAACACATATACTGCTGTTTCTATACTCATTATTGTGGCAGGTAGTGAAGGAAGGGCAAGAAGGAACATGAAGTGGTGGTCCAGCAGGGCTATTGAAAAATACAGGACGGCCTCCCTGGACACCCTCTTTTTCACAAGACAGCAGGGGATTAACAGCTTACCTCGGAGGTCTTTTCGGAGGTATTTTCTTTGTTTTGTTTGTCAGTTTTGGTGTTTGGCGGCTGTTGTGCGGTTCCTGTTAAGGAATTTTGGGGACAGATTGTGAATAAGTGGTGTATTGTTTTCCCAGGGGGTAGAGTCCCTTAGAGAACGTAATTGTATATATGCTGGTCCGCCTGATAGTGTAGGGTTACAGCAGGCGGGGGTAATGTTGGCATGTGTCACAGTGGCCTGTTGCCATAATTTGGAATATGAGTATATATATATATATAAGTTGATTGTTGATCCAGTAGCATACCTAAAGGAGGGGCGGTCTGCACACTGCATGAGAAAACTCTTTCCCCGCGCAGGGGAAGCAGGAATCTGGGCCCGGAAAGAGTTTTGTCACACAGTGCGCAGGCACCACAGCAGTGATCTGCAGGCTGGCGTTAGGCGGCCATCAGGCTGTATAGACGATCCCAGTGATGATCGTCCAGCCCCCAGACCAGTGAAATCTACAAGAGAGGTAAGGGGGTGCGGGAAATTGAATGAATGAAAGAAGTGAGTGTTTAGGGGCAGAAATAGGACAGGTAGGCTGTTTAGGGGGCAGAGGAGGCATAGGCAGGTTGCCTCAGGGGCAAAGGAGGCATAGCAGCCTGGTTGTGCCACCTCTGCCCTTGAAGCAGCCTGGTTGGGGCACCTCTGCCCCAAAAACAGCCTGCCAGTGCCACCTCTCCCCCTCTAAACATCCCGTCTGTCCCATTTCTGTCCCCCCTGAAGCAGCCTGGCTTACCATATAGCGATAGGTGTTATGCTGCACTACCATCAATGTCTGGCTCAGTATATAGCAATGGCAGTTATGCTGTACTATGTCTGTTCAGTAAATATTTTTTATTTAAACTTTATTAAGTTAATTCATTTTTTCAGATTTCAATTTTTTTCCAGTTGACATACAGTTTACAAATTTGTGAAATAAACAAATTGCCAACATTCATTTTTTTGGTGAGTGGGATGCCAAATACTCTAGATACGCCCCTGTGTTGATCTGATAAGGTTGTCCCATGATGTAATCAAGCGCTGTCGCTATACACATTCCAACTGAAATATAGTTTTCTGTGTTTTTCTTTCATGCGAGGAAGCGTACACGGTCATGTAGTACCTTGTGACATTCTGAGCTCCTAGAAAAAGCATCAGGGGAGGAAAAAGGGACATTAGTAAAAGGGGTGAATGGAAGACTGCTTTTAATACGTGAATGGGACATGAAGAATACAGTGATGCCGTTTCAGGCTCTGTAACACACCAGCAGTATTCCAGGAGTTTATTAATGATGCTTTGGGAGATATAACCCTTTAATTTGTATATTTAGGTGACACTACGTGCTTTAACACCTCTTCGACGGTTCCTAGAATTAGCTAATTATTACAGGAAATGTATCCAAAAATAAACTTTTTGTTTGTTTGTTTTTTAAATTGTGGCCTAATTCACCAGCATGACCACGAAACGGGTTGACTGCAAACACCGGACAGAAGAAGCTATTCATTGAATACAGACTATTTTACATTTAAAAAAAAAGCATCAGCTGTAGGAATCCCATCACGTGGCGAGGTAATGAAGGAAGTCCTGAGAAGTGAAAATGTCTGCTCCTGTGTGGGCTCGTACCTGGATCTTCATCTTAATCTGTATAAATCATCACATTGATGTTGGAAAACAACAAAAAGGGGCCTAGAATCTGACAGCAGATAAGACCCATTCGGCCCGTCTAGTTGCCAATTTTTCCTGTCCTAAACCTTAAATCAGTCCTTGGTCTTCGGATCAGGACTGTTACTCAGTTACCCTTCTTTTTGTTTCTCGTAAGGTTAAACGGCATTGACACACTTAAGGAGTATTCTGTTCCTACAAGCAAAGATGTACGATTCATTAGCCGCCTCTCTTCTCTGCTTACGTGGTTACATTCTAGGATTTTATGTTCACTGCGAAAACAAGAACGAGCCCATCTCTGGGCTGCGGTGTTCCATGGGGCAGACTTATTTCTCCAAGGAAGCCTTGGCATTCCGCCCATCGTTCACGTATTGATTCCGCCAACAGCCCAATCGGACGCTTGAAGCATGTATCCAAGTTACAGGAATCAACTCGGTTACAAGATAAATGCTGCAGATTGCTTACTGGCACCTACCGCCTATGGGTTAAAAGGTACTGGTCCTCCCCGACGAATAATACTGGTCACAAAACACCCCGTTCCGTGTGACCGTTTATGTGCGTCAATAATAATATTATTATTACGCAGCTTGTAATACTTTCAGTTCATGGCCACGTCTCTGTACATCACATAAAATCCCCTGTTTATTGAAGATTTACTCAGAGCTTTTTGTTTTTGTAACAGTGACAATAATAAAAAAAAAAAATAAGCATTTTATACAAGCTACAAATTGCATCCATGTTATACAGACAGGGTATCACAAATGTATCAGTTCATTCCTCCCATTGTAACCATTGCCAACAACCATAATCATCCTCGTGTCAGCAATCCGAAAAAGCAGAAACATTTTGTCTGTTTATTTTAAGTTTACAGCCTCATTAGGCCAAATAAAAAAAAAATATGAAAAAACAAACAAGTTCAGTAAAATATGGCAGGTATGTAATAACATCGTATTATCAAAAATCACGTCCGCAGATTATTCAGCTTCTTATACTTATTCCCACACTAAGTTCCCATCGGGACCCATCAACTTCGATATATTTACTTTTCATGGGACGCAATATTACGTCTTTTCTGGTTTCCCACCAGCCAAGCAGATAACATCTCCTGGGAAAAAGTCATTGACTTCCTTACCAACACATGCAATATCCCTCATCTTAATTGCATTAGAAACCGCAGCCCACCTTATCTCTCTACCTGCCTCACCGGAGAACAGTTAGATTAAAATTAAAATAAAAAAATAAATGTGCTTTTAACATCCTCAATCTAAAATGACCATCAATTCAAGATCTTGCTTACCACTTAATTAGCGTCCTGCTTGAAAATACCATCCCTGGGGAAATGAGTTGCCCCCATGATTAACAATCGTAAGTCTGAATGGGGGGATCCCTGGCAGAACTATCCAATTTGAGCTGTATTACCCCATAATAGGATCAGAACCTCCCCTTGTAACAGTTTCAGAAGTCTGTAAGCCCCATTACAGTTTGTACAAAACCCACAGATTTAATACGTTAACAGGTGTTGGTATGCCGGGTGCGTGACAGATCCGACACTGAATTATTTCACGCTTCCAGATAACAAATACATCAGGCGCCCTGAAAGCACACAGCTGTGACTGCCGCGGGTGTTAGCGAAGGGGGCAGCGTAAATTAAAGACACACGAGTAACATATCGGACCAAGTACACGCACAGTGCACATTAAGGCAATGCATTACAAAGTATGCTAATCCTAACGATCCAGCATGGAATCTGCTAATTTGTTAACAAGGACACAATCCTCTCTTTATTAAGTGGACAAAATAGGCGGTTTAAGGTTTATAAAGAGTCTTGTGTGACCAGAAGAATTGTTCTTGCGTTAGAACACCCTGCTATCCAGAACAGTTTATCAAAAGTTCAGAGCAACCTTTTCTTGCTTCCTCTAGAAACTGTGGTGTGCTCTACGCCGTGCAAACAACGCTGGTAAAGGCCAACTGAGCTTATTCTCACTTCATTCGTCTTCGTATTTCCACATTTCAAGAAACTAGGAGGTCCGCGCCGGGAGAGACGGGGGGGGGGGTTTAGCGGATATGAGCCATCTCTTCGAGGAAGGGAGTCTTCATGCAGCCCGTGCAGAGCTGGTCCATCCAGAGCGGAGCCTCGTGCTGCAACGGGGTGCGTCGGGGAAAGAAAGTGTAACTCAAATCATAGTTCAGGAGGCAGCTGATGGATGCCATGTAAACATCCGAGAAGCGGCAGAGACGGCGGGAGAAGTAGGTCGGGTTATGGCAAGTCCGGAAGATGCTGCCGAACTGAGGGTTGAAGAGGTTCTTGGTCATAGCCCTGGGAAAAAAAAGAGGTCAAATCCTCAAGAAATACATTGCTTAAAGAGGAACTTTAAGTCAGATTTTATTTAAAATAAGAACACAATAACTCTACCATATTCCTTATTTATTTTGCTTGTTCGTGCAACATTCAAGAGGAATAAGAAGCCAAAACGTATCTAGACCCTCCAAGCATTCTGCTTCTAGAATCAGGAAATAACTTCACACAGAACAGGCGGGCCATGCGATGCTATAAAACAGGACCGTTTCTAATGAATGTTCCGAAATGTATCCTCTAGAATAGATCTAAGAAACCGATATGATATCACAGCACCCTGCGTTGTCTAGTATTCACCCACAAGGTGTTTTATATGTACCTTAATTCATGTCTCTCCTTCATCCAGTCTTGAAGGACCTGCTGAGACTCCGCATCATGAAAGTTCTGCAACAATTAGGAAAAGATTTGAGTCCGGGCTTAGATTTCCAAAGCGTGATTAGGACATGGGATATGCTGTAAACCGTTATGAATAATTTGTGAAAAGCTGCATATTTCAAACGATGGAGAACCGTGCCTGTATCATATTAAGTTTTATTTTTGGAATGACAATGTCCAACACGTTTCCCGTTCTCAGCTTGACATGCTGAATGGATGAATTTAGGTGCAAAAGTGCTTGATCTGATGCAATCAACAAGAATATTTAGTTTCCATGACAACTGCTACGCACTTGGAACTCCACGGTCACTGATTGAATGGCATCCCTTTGGTCAAAGATTAATATTCCTAAATCTTAGATTACCATAAAACATTGGGTATAATATGCAAAATTAAGAGTCCTTAAAAAGGGGGTGTATATTATGAAAGTAAATAAATATTGCTCATGCTGCATGAGAGCGATTGTGTAGCGTTAACCCCTTCGATGGGCTGATCATAATTGGGGGGGGGGGGGATAACTCACCTGCATGCGTTCCAACAGGCCGGTCAGAGCCTGCAGCCAGGTCAGCGACTGAGAGTACTGCTCGGTGTTCACAATCTTAGTTTCTGTCTCCAACTCGGGGACTATAGCCCCCGTCCTCCAGCCGTGCCGCAGCATCAGGTCCTTGGGGGGGGGGGCAAACGCTCATTAGATGAGGTTTTATTTTCATGGGAATATTAAGAATCACTTAGTCTGAAAAATACTCACTGCGAGGTCACTATACAGGTGATCGCCAAAATAGAGCACCTTGGAACCCCGCCAGCCGGTCAGTCTTAAGAAGTCAAACAAATTACCCTGAAGGAGGCAAAAAAAAAAAAAAAAAAAAAGATCTTGAAGGTGTCCGTTTTATGTTTATATTTCCACTAAGCATATAACACGGGGTTTCCTTCTTGCACATTAACATCACTTAATAGACTGAATGAAGTATTTAGATTTGTTTAGTCTACAAAATCACGTAATAAGAATCCTATAAATACAGCTTCAGTAACATTTAAAGCGCTTTGGTGTCAGACGCTTTTCAGTATATTTGTTGGTTCAAATGTATGGCGTGGAGTAGTTTATTAAACCGGTAGGGGTGAGTTGCTTATAACCTGGTCATAGGGGCCAACATCCGTTTCTAAATGTATCCTCAAAGTACAAAATGCATAGGGGCTTGGAGATTATTCCTCCTTAATATACCCTGTTGGGGTAAAGGAAAATTAAAGCGGGGTTAAGTAATATGATGGGGTGGCAGAGTACTAGGAATTACCAAATCAACTTGTATTCCAGTTAAAACCGTGCAGAGTTGGGAAAATAGTTGGACAGCGTTGTTAATTGGTTACAAAAAAAGAAAATAAACCAGGGCAGAATATTTAAATCTAAATAATACAGGAAAATGTATAAAGTCCCATTAACTGGAGAGTCTGTCTTGGAGAAGCTTCTGCTGCAGCGTAACAGTATACAGATTCAGCAGATCATTGCGGCAGATCAGACACGCTGCAGTTTCAACAAAGCCATTGTCCGGGTCGTGTATGGGAAGCACGTAGCGGGGACACGGCTTAGCTGGGTGTCACAATGCTGCTGCTGCTCAATGACGAATCTTAATCTTCCCTGCCTCCCAGCACGGTGCGAATGAAAGCCTTTACGCATGTGTGTGTGTGTGTGTGTGTGTGTGTGTGTGTGTGTGTCGAAGAAACGGCAATGCAAGACGCAGAGCCCATCAGTCATCACTCGGAACGGACACCGAGCGGGTAAACAAAGCATGGCAGCTAGCGGGTGGGATCTGCAAACAGCTCACGTATAGCGAAGGATACAGAGAGCATTCTGCGAGCTACGTGCAAAACTGCCTGTACAGGATACAGTTCATTGTGCATTATGTTTGTGTACGGCAGATTATAGTTTTTTATAGAAAAAAATAATGCCTGCTCTTTAAAATTGTATGGATTAGCTAAAATAAAAGGAATAATAAAATAAAAAGAAAATAAAATAAAGTATTTCAGGATTGCATGTAAAATATCTGAGCCTCGCAGGCATCCTGAAAGTTCCTCCCACTGTATATTTACAGATAGCTTTGCCCATTAAAGTCTTCCTTAAACAACCCCCTCTACTCTTTCTTTTTGTGTTTCACAAATGCATTTGGAGGTTCAGAAAATCATAAACATTCCGCGTAGAAATTATTTCACGCACTATAATTGACTGCAGCCTCCTAGTCCCCGGAGGGTTAGATCACATCCTCTGAAATACAGGACGCAGAAGCTTGGCCACGTATACAAAGCAGACCTCCTTTTCCTGAAACCCTAGTCTGGGATTAAAATAAACTGCCTGCCCGTCCAGTACAGCAGCAAATAAAAGTTTTTTACATTTTGCGGAGACTGTACATGCTCAGCTATTCACGTTTATACTTTTTAGTTGGTTCCGGGTGGCTTGCATCGACGTTCCTTTACTCTCCAGATTTAGGAGTTGTCTGGTTGCTGTTGTGGCAATAGCTTTGTTTGTGTCATTATTTGTGTGTACCTGTTTATAAACTTGTCCTTTCTCCAGCTTGGTGATCTTGTCCCATTTCAGATCTCCGTTTCCATCCATTCGGCGGAAGGGCCTGTTAAGTGGAGAAGGAACCAGAGCCGTTACTTTTATGTTAACATAAACCAAACCTATACATACAGCGACATCTGTATTTGTTATCTGTCTACGCCTAGTCTCCTGCCA
Source organism: Spea bombifrons (assembly GCF_027358695.1). Taxonomy (NCBI): domain Eukaryota; kingdom Metazoa; phylum Chordata; class Amphibia; order Anura; family Pelobatidae; genus Spea; species Spea bombifrons. Next base: position 8,021,184 of record NC_071094.1, read on the forward strand.
CACAGAAACAAGTAAGCCCGTCCTGTTTCAGAGACAGGGAAAAGCCCGTTCACTATTTAGACATGTGTAGGAGCAGGAGATGGGAGACCCTGAAAGGACAGAAGTTTAGAAAGGGTAGTTTCCATCCACCAACTTTGCCCCAAAAGTCCCCTAAAAGACCTGGTCCCTCCTGGTGTTCAGCAGCCATAGAAGAGCTGCACGTTGTCTATGGTCGTGTTACAGGCAATAGTAAGGCTGTCACAATAAGCAGAAAGTATGCTATAATCCAACATGCCTCGGATCGTGTTGAAGCACACTAGTGATGAGCCGCTCTAGAACTTTGCTCAACCCAGATAGGGGTCATCGTAACATTAAACGTGTCTTGATATGCAACGTGGCTTTAGTTTATGAATGAAAACGCTCATCATGAAGTTTACATCAGTTGATTTCTCCTTTTTTTAACCAATGAGTATTATATTTTGTATATATATTATGTAGACTCAGAAGTATACAGAATAAGCAATGGGTGACTTATTAGTACGGCGTCTTCTTCCATGTTAGACTTTTTAGTTTTTAAATTACTTATCTAAAGGGCTTCGAGTGGCAGCATTCACATAAGATCTATTGTCGCTCGGAGCGCACTCATTTCATTTAAGGAACTAGTACAGGATGCCCTTTGCCAGGCAGATGCTCACGTCCTGATTGCACAATATCAGACACAGGACTTTAAACATTGGTTTACTTGCTGGGTAATGTTATTAACCGGAAAACCGTTAAGAGGAAAAGATGTTGCGATTATGCAACTCGGCCTTATACAACGTGACTAGTTTTGGCCTGGGGCAGGGTCTGTGTTAAAATGCAATTCTGCAATCGGTAAACTTTCCCAGAGTGACTGGGGCGGCTATTAAGGGCACGTCGACTGAACGCAGCTCACAAATAAATCTCACTGTTTATAGAAAGTAAAAAAGTTAACTGCTAACTTCAACACTGGTGCTTTCCAAAAAGATTCATTCTAAATCTCTCCACTTGGATAGCGGATCACTTAAGTCATTCAAAGCCTATTAATGTAATATCGACCAAAGTATTCTTAATAAGCTGACTTTTCACCAGTCTTTTCAGTTACAGGGGAACTGCAGCTACACTTTTTTGTAGTCCCTAATTATCTGTGTAGAAAGTGATAACTCGATTAGTGGTTATGTCTTCAGCCATCTGTGAATAAGAGGTCTGGTTTAACAAGCCGAACAAGTTGAGGGGGACTCTCTCCTCCACGGTGGCGGCTTTGTTACAAGTTGACACAAGGGAGATCTTGTAACCAAAAATATATGGCCGGTATGGCAGGGATCAGGTTCTGTAGTCCAACGTAAAAACACATCTGTAGGTAGTATCGGTAAAGGGACAACTCACTTGATGCAGTCGTTAAAGAAATGAGGTTTGTCAGCTTGAACGATCACCACATCAAAGAAATCTCTCCAGTCCTTGCCCACCATGTATTTCATTCCTTTATCTCTGTTAGAGGGGAAAAAACAGAACAGGAAGCCTGTTCAGCTGATCTAAGCAATACAATACATGTGGTTCACTTATAATAAAACAAACAAAATAAATAAAAAAAAATATATAATTAATTTGTAATCCTGAAATATTATTCCATACCTCCTAAAATGTCAGATCACTAAAATAAAAGCCTTCTATTGTCTTGGAAAAGGACCCCTAGAACTTTGAAAGTGCATACATTGCATTGCTATCCCAAACTTACACAAAGCTAAAAGGGCTGTTGGTGATAAGGAAAAGCTTCTTCCCGTGGCTGGCCAGGCGGTGCAGAACTGCGTACGTCTCATCCCCACGCAAAATGTATTTTTCTAAAAGATGAATAATAATAATAAATAAATGCTGACAGAGCTAATTAAAATAAAAAAACATTTTAATGAATAACATTAACTTTAAACACCATGGTCATTATATATATATATATATATATATATATATATATTTTATTATTATTATTTATTTTTAAGTGATTTTCTTTTATGGTTTTTCTTAAAATGATGTTGAGAGGGTGATGCAGAGAGAGATGCAGAGCAGTCATTGTGCTACATAAATAGTTAACACAATGTAAACCGACACGCTGTTGATTTCCCTGCACCCATCCTCAAGTACAAAGTTACGGAGAAAAGATGTTAACGTGTGTAATACGGCTCTTCTATGCATGAATACATTATGGATAAATGTTATTTTATTAGGATAAAAACACACGTCTGCAGCATGAGATTGCATTAGAAGAAGTGTCCGTATTTAACTGGGCTTTAGCGGCCGCTCTCAATAATAAGTTTTGGCATTAAACCCCAGGACAGGGTGTGCTCGGCTGTCTAGGATTCCTGAGAAAATCAATCTTTTGTTTGGAGAAGAGACCCTCCTAGCTGATGACAAGTTCAGCCCAGAGGCTCAGAGATTGACCCTCCGGGGCACCAGTATGGCAGTCATGTTCACGTATTCCAGAAAGGGAGTATTGTTTACAGAATTCTGTGAAATTCCCATCCCCCCCCCATCCACGAAAAGTACGTCCAGTGCTCAGGGAACACTGCAAGCAATGTTGGCAGGCAGCAGATTACATCGAAGACGTTCAAGACCAGGCACGGCTTCCTGGCAAAACAACCCTGCCACGTACTCTTGCTGCCTGCGAAAACATTCCGCCGGCCACCCGGCTCGACGCACTCACCAAGGTCTTGCATGATCCATTTGTACATGAATCCCTTTACGTGCACGTCTCGGATCGCATCCTGGAAGGAACAAACAAAAAATAAACACGCTTAAAAAGGCAAAAAAACATAAAATTTAATGCAAATTTGCAAACAAAATCCACAAATTGGAACTGGCCCATCGACTGATAGACGGAGTTACTAAGAAAACCTGGTTACTGGCATTTACTTTCAAAACAAGATCAAAATGTTTTTTGTTTGCCCTACAAAATCTCTTTGTATATAGATAGAGTAGCTGTTATAAACTATTTATCCGGCCAAATGCTTTGAGATAGCGCACTGCGGCTGATAAGTCTAGGTCCGCAAGGAGGAATCGCTGGGTAAATCCGATCACGTTTTGTCCTTGCCTTAAGTTGACTTTGTAAATGAAAGGCGAGGAAAAAGACAACAATGTCCGCGGTTATCACAATGCCGCATTCACGCCTCCTGTGAGGCTCGGTCATGGGAACGTAGAAAATAAACAGAAGAAAACGAGACATCTAAAAATATAGTGCGGGTAGAAGAATGAAAAAGCAAACAAATGCATGAATTAGCGGGCCCTGCTTGGAATTTGGATAAATTATGAATGCATTCCCAGACTACGAATGGCTGCACACGTAGGTTTAGACATTATATAGAACGCGTTATCCTTAAACTCTTTAAGGACAACGCATTGTGAGCCCGTACATGTACAAGAATGAAAGGTTCGGTAGAACTAGAAAGTTCTGACATAAGGTTTTTCCTATATATTTTAGGTCTGTTTCCCATTAAATCAGTACTTTAGGACATGATCAGGCTAAAGAACTGGCAGCATAATCGTCGGGCAAACAAATAACAATCCTCGTCTCGGCTGGACCCGAAACGCTCTGTTCAGATTTTTGATCTATACATTTGTCTGGAACATATTGGTACATACGATGCTCTTTAATGTGCACTTATGCAAGCGTAGCCCAGTAACCTGCACAAAGAAAACATTTATAACCCAGATTGTTTCTTAAATTGCCATTCAACGCTCTAATTTACTATAAGAATCACAGCAGAGATGGGCTAAACCCTCTGAAGCAACCCTTAATACATTAACCAGAAGGGGGAGGGGAATGTATAGCAGAACCAGTAGTTATTGACAGTTTACTGGTTGTTGATGTCACTAACTGGTAACACCGTGACATTTATAAAAGCAGATTTTGTTTTGGAAGCACGGATGTTACATTTGGTACACAGCATGCTTCGCACTTTCATGTACGTTCCGAGACGCTTCCTGTTTGCGTATTCTGTATACACAAAAGTGCGTTTAATCATTTACCGGGTAATCACAACCTCAAATAACAACACGATAATTATTAAGTGGACAGATAACGGGACAGTTTATTTGGGAAACACTGCCATTTGCAACACTGCTTCTAACGTGACAGACTGCAGTGCGGGAAAACAGGGGAAAAACCCTGCATTGACACAGGTGAGTGACCCAGACGGCAGAATAAGAGAACTCAGAAGCAACAGTCATGCTTTAATCATTTCATAACTTTTTTTTTTTAATATACAAAAAACACACACAGGACACTTTTTTTGTTAGTTTAAAAAATAAAAAAAAATTACAAAAATGGTCTAATTTGTACCACCTCTAGATCGTTAGCTCAGTTGAGCAGGGCCCTCATCACCGGTTTCTTTATTTTATGTTATATACTACTTGTTATGTCCCATCTACCCTTTGTACAGCGCTGTGGAATCTGATGGCGCTATATAAAGCAATAAATAATGATTATAATAACTTTGTGGAAGGAGATTCCGTTGTCCATTCAGGTAGCCAGAATGTTTTACCAGCGAGCCCGAATGCACTGGAAGTATCAGAACAAAGATGAAGCACGTGAATCGGGGCGTGCGTTAGATCAACGTAACGTTAAAGCGTCGCAACGGAAAAAGCCCACAATATGCGACCCGCAAACAGTGGTTTTGTTGGATTGCCAATGGCGTTTTTTTTTTTTTTTTTAAACAATTACAGAAATCTCTTCAGTTCTGGATGCACTGAGCTCTCATGCTTAAATCCATTAATGACAAACGCCCCAGGTGACAGCGCGAGCCTTTGTGCTCCCCGGGCAGATTGACGGTCGAGATATCAACACAGGTGTGTTAGAATATAATCCAAAAATCCACCCCTTAAACCGCTCTCAGGTGAGAAAAGGGTCAAAGGGCAGCGTATACAGCTCAAAGGCAAATCCTTCACCGGAGAAGGGCTGAAGACACACAGATGTGTAAATCCCGGCCATACCACAGCGGGATGCGCTTATAGATCACTTAAAGCAGAGGCTCCCAACCTTTGACACCGCAGCTGCCTTGGAGTAGAAACCTTAGTCTGATCGGCCGAATAGACGTGCAATCTGGTTAAAGGGTTAATTCCCTTTTTTTAAAAAAATCCAAAACCCCCCTAAGGAATCTGTGTCTAAAATAAGTTAGACAATACAAACCACAAGATTATTTAAACGCTATGACTATAAGCATTAAAGAACAGAGGCTTCGATACTTTGTGTCAATAATATAACAACAACAACAACAACAACAACGTCAATATGTTTTCATAATTCTCTTTTTATAACAGGGGCTCTACTTATCGCGTAGCTGCGCATGCCGTAGGATCAGGTTTCCCCAAGTAAAACAAAATAAATAAAAAAATAAAGACAGCGGCTGCGGAAAACAAATTGAGGATTAAGGCTGCCATAGATGTGACTTTCCACCCGGAATTCATTCATTCATTCGCAAAATCTCTCTTTAGTAGCAGTTTTTTGTGAACAGACCCGTTAGCTACCCGGATTTCATGTATAATTTTTTTTTTTGCCATGATATCTCTATAGTACACACACAACTAGTTGGGACTGGACTCCCTCCCCTTAAAGACATCATACTAATCTCCCTCCATATGACTTTGCCATGTTCAAAACATACGTACAGAAACCCCACCTATCTCCCCAGCCCCCACCCTCCAAATCTAAAGAGAAGAGTCAGCCAGCGCTCGTCGTGAGATAATAGACATCTGCGAGAGTGTTAGATCGCACAGGGCAGCCGGGAACAAAATGTACAGCACAGTTACCCACGCAAAGAACGGGAGGGGAAGCCCAACCACAAAAATAAAAAATTATTCCCCTTCTCACTTTCTGCCTAACTTAAGCCTAAGCGATCTATTTTTTTTTGTTTTGTTTACATTCTCACACGGTCAAATATTTGAAGAAAAAAAAAAAAAGAAAAAAGCGGAACGGGAGAGCAAAAAAAAAAAGTTTTAACCTCTACTATAAATATCACCGAATGTACGGACACACAGGAGCACACAATATACCTGCCGCTAAAATAACTTTAGTTTAGTGTTCCAAGTTAGTTCAGTAGTTTAAAACTATTTCACAAACACCCAAAGTATATTTATTTAGAGGCTTAAATGTCGGTGGAAGACTGGAACACAACGCATTCCCTGACCCTGCAGCAAGTTACCAACACAAAGCTTTCATAAACAAGAGAACATCAAGATTCAGGGACGTTACTGACAGATCGCTGGCAGCTTTAAACCCCCATGAGAGTTTCGTCTACACAACAGCTCGATAGCCGAGTGTCCTGCAGGTCAGGGCAGAAGTAGCTGAAAAAACAAACAATCTATAAAAGCAAACACAAAGGTTACAGAACCAGAACAGCCAGACTTGGACTCTTCCAGCGCCAACATCTGAACACTGGGGGATCGGCATTAGACTCTTAGAAAGCAGTATATTTAAAGCGGATTATGAGAGCTTATTATATACTTTACTCTCCTATTATTGAAGTGCAGCAAGACCATCGATTTCTGTTTGTGGAACTCTGCACCATTTTTGGGAAAGCAGGTCCCGGCAATGTCCATTTAATACAACTTCATAAAGCGAGAAGGCTCTCCAGCCACCACCAGGATCGACATTCCCCATCCCCAAAGATTAAAGAGAAAATAAAACACAACAATGAACTTACTGTGACGTCCTTGTAAAGGTGAACGGGGTCGTAATCAATATCATTGGTAAGAAAGAAGTCGTTGGCCACGGCCAGTAGATTCATCTCGGGCAGAGAGAATATGTCCATGTACTGCTTGACGGCAGGACCCTGAAAAAAAAGAGATAACGTCCATTATTCTAGAAGGAGCAACGAGAGAAGTGTCCCGGAGCAGTGAGATAATTCAGCAAGGCAGGATTCGTGTACAAAATCCCCACAAGGTACAACCAGTCTTCTCGCATCTACAGCAGCTGGAGGGCCAAAGGATACCCATCACCAGCGCAAACACCCCAAACCGCGAGTTCAATGGTTACGGTCAACTGCCTCCTACACCCCATACATAGGGGCATTAAGTTATTGGGTAAATTTAGCAAGTTGATATGCTGAGGAAACCAAGCAACTGGACACAGGTTAGTCCTAAGAGTCCTCTCTCCCGGTTCTTCATTGTAAATAACATGCCAACATGCAGAAATGCACACATCAATGAAGGCGGGAGTACATATTCGCTTAGGAAACAACCAAAATGAAAGAGTCGAGTACAAATTAAAGATTTGCAATCGGAGGGGCATTTGAAACGATTAAACGCATCTGTGTCAAGGAGCCTTCCGGACTCCGCAGGCATCCAAGGGGGTTTACATAGTTACTGGAACAGGAAGATATTCGTACAAACTAACGTCGCCCATTTCTCTTCCCGCACACAGAGCTACCAAAACTACCACAAACTACCTAAAATATGGCTGCCCCAGCCATGGATTTTCTGAAGCAAGTAGAGGATGCTCCTTATTCCATAATGGAGATCCCCAGTCGTAGTCAGCTTGGTTAAAGGATCTGGTATAAGGGGTGAGACACCAGTTCCCTTAATTCAAACCGATTACCTCAGAAAAGTACACAGCCCACGCGGGAGCCTTACCTTGCCGTAGAACCCGCTGACCTGGTGAAGCGGGATGTGGTGTGTTCCCTGGTACAGCTCCATCACCTCCTCATCTGGGACCGGCTTCAGGCCCCTAGCGAATGCGGAGGGACGAAGATCACACATACGGTTATTGTTTGTAAGAGAAGGCGAACACACCACAGTATACATACAACACTTTCTGGCTATGAAGACCAACAACAGTCAACAAAATCTCAACCTTCTTAAATAACTATAAGACTACTATACAAGCCTTCCAAACACAATCCACGGTAAATTACTTTTTACTCACAATACATCCAAAAATGGTCGTTTTAAAGTAAGACACCCCGAATAGTCTATTTAAGGCAGGATAATTAAATGTATTGCTTGTTTCACTTACCTGTACACCGTGCCCAGCTGTATGTAGTGATAGGCATCGATCTTCATTAGCAGGCCCTGTTGAATAAACACAGAGCGTGTCGCATGGTTACGGCCGCAATACGGACATCTCAGTTACATACGAGATTGCTTGGCTCAACTTCCCCAAATCATCCCTTATTGCGAACCAAGATAAGCCCAAACAAATTCCCAAAACCATTTTTCTCTTGAGCTGTAATGAAAACCATCTGTCGTCAGCACAATTCCCTTACCTGGGTTTGTTAGCCAACTTAATCACCCGTTGAAGGCCACAATGACGTAACAATACCCCAACTCTTAAAATATCAATAGTAGCATTAGAAAGGATTTAGTAGTTAATTTGGAGTGGCAGATAAGTCAACAACCGCTCCCTCCTAGCATTACTTTACTTCTATTTAACTATTACACCTCCTCGTTCTTCTACTAGAAGGCTTCTCAACCCCCATAAGACTTTCCAAAGCATGCTCTTGATATTCAGTTCTAGCCTCTAACACACCCTTTCCCCACAAAGCGTTTACGGTCCGACGCAGAGATCACTTCACATGATTGAACTTTCACCTCCAGACTAAATAGGACCCCTGTTCTGGACAGATCATCAGCATGTTCAAACAGAGTCCTCCTCACGTGTTCCATATCGAGTATAAATATCCGCAGTATTCATAAACTGGATATTATAAATTACAATAAAACGGACTACAGGAACTGCCTAGGCTACAAGTTCTTAAAAAAGGGCAATGCGATTTATACAAATACTAAATTAAAACGCATTATGTAAAAATGAGTGTTTCTTTGTAACAAAACACCCACAGCTGTTAATTTTTTATACTCTGTTGCCTTCTCTTCAATGAGTTCATGGTAATTATGGTTTATGGTAGGCAAGACGAGCAACTTTCTCTCCATCAAAAGCGTACTGATCTGCAAGCATTGAGTGGGGCTTTTTCCACCAAAGCCTACATTCATTACCAGCCTTTTCTTTGGCAGAACGAGACGAGTGACCTCAGGACTCACCGATATGAAAAAAAATACACAAAGATAAACATCAATAGGGTGTACGGAATTAGAAAGATAAAATCCCAAACGCATGGATTGGGTTAAGGAAGTAGACACGTTGCCTGGAGCATCTCTCCAGATCCCACACTCCAGGTCACCAATGTCTTGGGATTTACCTTATTGATGTCGTAATGAAGGCCTCTTACAGCAAAGTTGGGTAGGTAATCATACTTGAGGATTCCTGCTGGGTACTAGAAAACAAGAGACAAAGGCTAATGCACAACAGAAACTGAAAGAGGGGGGGGAAATCGCACAAAACAATTAAAAAGGGCTTATTACACAAACACAGGATAGTTAAAACATTAATGTTTATTAGAAAGAAAAAAAAAAAAACTAAAAGTAAGAGTCCCTCCCAACCACGAAACCGGTAGTTACTCCAAGTTATCCACCTTGAAGGAACAGTGGATGAAGCTTTCACTATTTTATATGCGCTAGCTTCATGAGTGCTGAAATAACCTGTTTTTCCCCCAAAACTTGACTCTACAGGTCACAAGCTGGAACGGTACAACAGGACAACAACTAAAGTTACCTTATATCCAAAACTTTAGCCTCAGGGATATGTATTGTTACGCTGGATGAACAATATCATTCCATAAAAGCATTTGGCAGTAAATGGCCAAATGAGTCCAGTTACTCGAATGCAGCTCACCTTATATTGATCGACCAGGATATCTCGGGCAGTGTTGAATATCATAGAGTGAAGGGTACTCGAGTACAATGCCAGGGTATAGTCATAATCAAATCCATAGATCTCTATGTCTCCTAGACACACTTCGTTGTTGGCGTAGATGGTGGATGAATTTAGAAGATTGCAGACTCCGGGTGGCAGAAGGTCTACAAAAGTTAACAAAAAATGCATATTTATTTATGAAAAAACAAAACATTCTATATTGTGTCTGTGTGTATTTATATTTCAGCAAAAGTGCTGAAAGTAACAAAGTACCAAAGCGCATCTCTAATACCTAGAGCTCAAAGATCAAAAGGAATGACCAATTATAACTTAAGCAGAGCACTGGAGTGTAAATATACATTGACCTTTAATTATCCTTAATTGAAGGGTGTCAGTACTTTACTAATAATTGGCCATAACCCTATTCCGTGTTTTTTTTGTTTTGTTTTATTTTTTTATATAGCCACTAATCAAAATTGACAATTAAAAAAAAAAAATATATATATATATATATATATGAAACCAAAGAAAAAAAATGGGCACTCACAGGTCTTTGCAGTAAAGTGCATTAAGCACAAGTTTATTTCAACCAGCACAGCTGGTAAAACTTGATAGTGACTGTGTTCCTTCCTACAAGATTTCTATTATTCCCAATTAAAAAAAATAAATTAAAAAAAATTCCCCTGGAAATCCATATGGAAGAAGTATTTGGATTGTAGGAATTTCCTTTGAAGTTTCCAGGGTCTGGCTCCGCTCCCCTCCTCCATCCAGAAATCCTTTGAAAAACAAGCTTGCGCTGAGCTGGGGGAAGGAGGAACGGGCTAGTTGTTTTGATCTTTTGGTTGCCCTACTGTAACGGTGGGGGGTTGGGGGGGGTGGCACCTAAACACATGCTCCCGGGTCACTGTTATAATCTGCCATGCCATGAAACAGGAGTTCCTTCCAACTTTCTCTGTGTTGACACAGCTCACATGGTTTCATTCGTGGAAGGCAGAGAACAATAAACAAGAACAAGGAAAGTGGATTGTTGGGTATGCAAGGATATGCCAATGTGTTCCAAAACATACACCACTATTTACCGGGGTTAAGATGAGCCAAGAAAAAAAAAATATTAAAATAATAATAATAATTAATATTTAAGGTTTTTTTTGTTTGTTTGTTTTTTTTTTGTTATTCCAACTTTTCCCTCAAATTCTAGGATGCCTCTGGGATTTGGTCCAGGTTATAAGTATCTTTAATTCATACAGCGACAACAATTTCCGCAGCGCTTCTTACAACAAATACATTAAAAGGGCCTGACAAATCCAGAACTAAGAATAAAATCGAAACGGCATACCATATAAAGAAGGCCCGGCTGACAAGCTTACAATCTAACTTTCTAATAGAGGACATCTAATGTTTTGTTTGTGCTTCAATAAACAAATTATCAAACAGATTATATGTATGTATGTATATATAAAAATGTTTGACATATATATATATATATATATATATATATACACACACACACACACACACACATACATATATATATATACATACACACTGTATATTATGAAAAAATATATTTTGTTACATGTGCTTAGGAGTATGGAAACATGCAGTTTGGAGTTTGGTTAGGAACAGAAATATTGTTGATACGTCATTTATGCTGAAAATGCAAAGTTTTAATTCTTTATTAGTATTATGTATTCTTCTATATAGCGCCATCATATTCCGCGTCGCTGTACAACGTGTAAACAGGACATAGGCAGCATATATTTTTTTTATAAATAATTCGCTTAGGTAAGGAGGGCCCCGCTCCAACAAGCTTACAATCTACCCAAGCGAATGACGAACACCGTTTGAGAACTAAAAACAGCTGAGTAACGTCTCACTTCCATTTTTACTCATGTTTTGGACACAAAGTCCCAATCTCTCACCCTCCATCTGTCCAAAAAAAAAAAGTGTTGGGAAACTCAGGCTGAATCGCTGGCACAAGATACCGAAGCCTCCACGTCACAAGACGCCCAAAGGGACGCCCAGATCATCGCTGCGCCAAACTTGGCTCGTGTGCAACCATGTGATAAGACAACGAGCCTCGTCTGCTGCTGAACATCATGTACAGCCAAGATTGAAAACGATATCCCGACTGTACATGGTGTGCGGCCGTCATCCGCGTGGACTCCGCGCATTATCAGGAGGGCTGAAGCCCGGTGCAGACAGGTTAGCAAATTAGATGCCTGCCTGCCTGCCTGCTCGCCAATTCACTAACAGGGGAGAGGATTAGTGGCCGCCGTGGCCTAGGATCACACAGCATATATAAAGTACTACTTTATGACTTTATCGAATGTATCGGTTTGTCTTCTCAGACCCTTTGAATGTTTGGACTGTAAGAATATACAAATAATAATAATAATAATAATAATAATAATAAATGCTCCACAGCATGCAATTGGAATGAAGCCCAAATATATTTGGTTTGATTCACTGAACAATGAATTTTGGGGCGAGCTGCAGTGAGATTATGATGCACCAGAGGACCAAGTCATGGGGTAAGCCTTTCATTAAGCTTAATAAAATCACCGATCGCTCGCCGTGCATTAAAGGCGGCGGTGACTCCCAATCAATTAAAATACGTTAAATAATTTAAGCTATAACTTTCCTTACTCACTCCTGGATCGGAAAGCCAGCCGGCCCTCCCAGCGCCTGTACGTGCAGCGCGAAGCATCCCTGCCAGGCGTGTGCCGGGACACGCAGCGCTGGAGGATTATGCAGCTACTGCCTCGGCCAAGCACGGCGGGAATAACCCTTTAACCCCCGCTGGGGAGAAAACCCAGGTGCACTATAGAGATTATTCACTCCACATTAGATATGTCAAAAAACACATAAATAAAAGTTTTTGAATAAAGCCCTGGAGTCTGTATTTGCCATTCATGTCGGCAGTTCAAGGGGCCACCTGGTCACCCTATAAAAGAAAGTCCATCCGGTATATTTACAAGGACAGCTGTCCCTTTAATGATGGTGCTTGGTAGCAGCCCGACGCTCCGACACCAACCCTCGCAGACTGCGGCAAAAGAACAATAGCATTCCCGCCGACAGCTTATGCTGATGTCCACTCATTCCTGGGCTAGGAGTTCAATGCAGATGACAATGGACTGATAATAACGGGCTAATAAATGGGCTTGCAGCAAGCCTCAGTTTGGCAACTGAACTTGACAGAGGGCAACGGACCCCTTTCGACTATTTCACAAGCATCAGATATGATTGTCACTTAAAAGGCCCTCAATCTCACCCAACATCATCGGTTGTTAGGCCAGATTGTTATTAATATTTATTGTTTTATATAGCGCCATCATGTTCTGTAGCGCTGTACAATGGCAGATGTGCATCACAAGACACCAGTAGGCCGCTTGATCTTTTTGCCGCTGCAGGTCCCTTTACACTAATGATCCCAATCAACAAGCGCCAAGTACCAGGAGGAACGTGCAGCTCGGTGCTCGGAGAGCCGGGATTTACAATGGGTGGAAATCAGTGGGATGTAACGGCTCGCACGGAGCGAGCTGGTGAATACAGTGAGTCACCGGGGAACGTCATCCTGTCTGGAGCATCAGACACCAAGATCCTCGAGTACCTGCGATCAGCCACATACACAGGGCTCGCCACGAGAGGAGAACGGGCCAGCTTATGCCCGCGGGTAACATACCTGCCAGCATGACCCAAGAGGGGCATTTTCAGCTTTGAGGGGCACAGTTGGAGGCAGGGCTTTAGATGTTTGAGACCCATTATTATGCAGCTTCTATACACATTATTGGGAAAATTAGGGCAATAAAACCTTTTCATACCCTCGTGCCCAGCAAACATTCTTTTAGGAAAGAGGGGCATCGGGTGAGGGAGGAGGGGGAGAGGGATTTGGTTTCTAAAGAGGGACACTTGGGAGGTATGGTTTAAAGCGTAATCATTCAGGCCAATGATCCTTCTAAAGAACTGGGATCTGGGAAAGCCATCAGTACTGATGGGGAAGTCTGTGAGTCAAATTGTATACCTGTCAGATTAACTCTATGCCTGCCAGATAGTGCCGCGCCATTGGAAGCCTAAATGCCTGAGCCAAGTGACTGGAGGAGGCCGCCTCACCGCTGCTCAGCTACAGGTCCTGAGGTTTAGGAGCCCAGACAGCTTCTGCCATCTAACATCTCCCGCAGCGCTGATCCCACTGATCGCGCTGATCCCACTGATCGCGCTGATCCCACTGATCGCGCTGATCCCACTGATCGCGCTGATCCCACTGATCGCGCTGATCCCACTGATCCCACTGGGAAAGGCAAGAGCTGGCACACACCTCAACACAGAACTCCAAACAAGTATCAGAATCCATACCACATCCAACACTTTAAAATAGCTACAAATATCTCCCTCCTGCATGAAAATGCTGGATTTAAGTCAATACAGATGTGTCATCGGTTCAGAGGTCGCAGTGCATGTGCTGAATACATGCAAGATATCTGTAGATCAACGCACAATGCATGCAACTTCTGAGTCTCATACAATATATATATATGCGCGCAGGATACTTGCACACGCATATGTTTCGTATGTAGGACGCACATACATGTTTAGAATATGGATGTAACGCATACCTTGCACCAGTTTCTTCATCTCCCAGTAACGGGACCATAGGAAGGACTTGTTATCCATTTTGGGAGCGGAAGAAGAGGAGGAGAAGCGACGGCCCTGTGCAGGAGCCCCAGCGGGATGAATGTGGGGAGGGACCGGTGGTACCGGAGGGGTGGTGGTTGATACCGGGGGTACCTGGGCACTGGCAGGTGACGGGGCCGGTTGCCCGCCATCCCGAGCCGTGCTGTACGCGGCAGAGGCGCCTCTCCACACAGAGCTGCACAGAACCCTACGGACCGCCATCTCCGAGCCGCACTGAGCTCTGCAGCACGCGGGCAGCACAATCACAACAAGCTCCAGAGCCAGACCCGCCCTCACGCATCCCATTGGCTTACACAGCAAAAAATGGGTGGGGAAACTAAGGCGGCCAGTAAGTTTGATAGGGGGCGTGTTTTCGCCTGCTTTGTTTTGTGTGCCTGCTCGGCACACCCCAGGCGCTGCCTACGTGGTGATGTCGGGGTTCTCGGTCCAACATTCGGGAAGCAAGTTACGTCATATTTTACCCCCAAGACACCCGACTCTGTCTCTTAAAGACTTAAATGCTCTCCTCTTAGATTAAGGAGCCATATGCCTATCCCATGCACGTTTAAATTCCCTCACTGTATTAGCCTCTACCCCAAATGCTGGGACGCTGTTCCACCTATCTACCACCCTCTCAGTAAAGTAAAACTTCCTTATATTATATCTTAGTTTACATCCAGCGCAACAACAAATGCCAAACCCACATTGAAGTATATGTCTCTCCAGGTAATTTGGAATAAATCAGTACAGAGCATCTGTAATCCTTATGCTAGGGTGGTGAGCCGATGGCAATCACTAGCCCCAGAGTCTCTTATCTCTTTAAAATAACTCGAGCAGAACCAATAAAGTGACTGCCTCCAACCTGGGCTGACAGTAGAATTCTGATACAATTGATTGGGAAATGAAGGGAAGCTGCGTGGAATGCCGTGGGGCCAAAAGTATCTAAATCTGAATCCATATAAATCCATTCTCTTTAATGTGTTTGTTAAACATCAGGGGACTTCAGTTTTAGTGGTTCAAACTTTAATTTGCTTAAAACAGTACATTTAATAATAGATAAATATCATGAAGCATCGGATTAAACAAACTAACTCTTTATTTGAAAATGTTACAAATCCATACCTTCAAAGGGGATCGTTATTCAGGATAGGGGGTTGGGGGACACCAGCACACCTGGACTATCCATTAAGGCACTATGGCCAATGCCCAGTGGGCTACTGGCAGCTATGGCCCCATATGTACCTGATCTGCCACTCTTTCTGGCTGGATATGCCCCTCTGCACGTCATGCTTATGTCATCAGGTGGCTGCTGGTCTTAAAGTGCCAGCGTCGACCGCCATTCCAGCCCTGTACAGGGTAAGACGGTGAGGTCCCGGGGCCCCTCCAGGCAGCCCTAGCCGGAAGGAGCAGGGCCGGCCCAAGGCAAAATGCAGCCTGGGGCGAATTTTAAAATGCCGCCCCCCCTTATCTACCCTTCCTCTCCCTCCTTCTCTGCCGCCCCCCCCATTATCTACCCTTCCTCTCCCTCCCTCCCTCTTATCTACCCTTACACCCCCCCCTTGTACTTACCTTTCAGCAGTCCTGCGGGGAGTCACTTCCGAAAAAATTACTGCCGTTTTTCTGAAGTAATACTGCAGTTTTTTGGACATGAAAAAACTGCAATACTGCACTTTTACTGCATTATTACTGCACATTTACTGCAGTTTTACTGCATTTGTACTTCACTGTACTGCAGTATTACTGCAGTTATTTTTGTAAGGAAGTACAAATGCAATAAAGCTGCAGTACATTGAATTACAACTGTAGGTTTGCAATATAAAAAAAAGTGCAGCAAATGTGCAGTAAAACTGCAGTACAGTGAAGTACAAATGCAGTGAAACTGCAGTAAATGTGCAGTAATAATGCAGTAAAAGTGCAGTATTGCAGTTTTTTCATGTCCAAAAAATAGCAGTATTACTTCAGAAAAACTGCAGTCATTTTTTCGTAAGGGACGTCTCCCTGTTCGGTCTCGGTGCCGGCTTGTAATGCTGAGCGCCGGAAATGAGGTCATCTTCCGGCACTCAGCATTACAAGCCGGCACCGCGACAGAACAGGGAGATTCGCCGCAGAGGAGAGAGGGGCACCGAGCGGGTACTGACAGCTTGCTAATCGAAAACCACTCGGCGCTCCTTTCTCTCTCTTTCGCTTTAAAAAAAAAAAAAAAGAGGGCATGGGGCGGCTAAGTGCCGCCCCTTCAAAAGTGCCGCCTGGAGCGGTTGCCCCACTCGGCTCCATTGTCGGGCCAGCCCTGGGAAGGAGGCTATCCTGACAGTGAATAGGGGTTTCCAGAGCTGTAACAAGGGCTCTCGGGCTCAGCGTCAGAGATCCTGCCCCATGTCTTGGAACAGAAGCGGGTGCAGGACCCAGGGCCGGCCCTATAATGGGGCAGACTGGGGCAATTGCCCCAGGCGGCACTTTAGAAGGGGCGGCACTTTGCCGCCCCAAGCGCTTTTTTTTTGGTTTTTTTTTTTGAAGCGGAGGAGAGAGAGAGAGGGGCACCGAGTGGTTTTCGCTTACCCGCTCGGCGCCCCTCTCTCTCTCTCCTCTGCGGCGAGTCTCCCTGTTCGGTCCCGGTGCCGGCTTGTAATGCAGAGCGCCGGAAGTGACGTCAATTTCCGGCGCTCAGCATTACAAGCCGGCACCGTGGCAGAGCAGGGAGACTCGCCGCAGGACTGTTTAAAGGTAAGTACCGGGGGGGGGAATCGTAGTTTATGGCGTCGGCGAAGTTTAAAATGCCCCCCCCGGCGTCGGCGGGGGGGGCGGCGTTTTAAACTTCGCCCCAGGCGGCGTTAAGTCTTCGGCTGGCCCTGGCAGGACCATTACTGCCCCCCTCGTCCTGCGGGTTTGTGCTAAAAGGGGGTTAACATGACGTAACACTTGGCATTAGGAAATATTTAAGATGACATCAGCCCTGGCGTGGGGGGGGGTGGGTAATAATTCCTTATGGGACCGGTTATTTGGATAGCGGCTGAACTGATATGTAATGCCGCAGATGAAAACATGGCACGACTGTCCCTTTAACTGGTATTTCTGTCACCGTTTGCCCAACTCCGTCTCTGTAGGGCAGGAAATTGGCCGAGACGTTATTAATATAATTAAGTCTTTTGTGCGGCTCGCGTAGAGAACATCGATGTCTTAATTACACATCTGGTGTTTCATAATAAATGGCCAGCATTCAGCCTGATCTGGTTTTAGCTGTTAGCCAATTTCTGCTGGCCCTTTATACGTTTTTATTCAAAACACTACAATCCCTCTACAGCCGAACATCAACCACAGCGTCTTATTATTAGTGTTTTTAACAATTTAAAATGATTTTTTATATATTTTTTTAATAATGATTACTGTTTTTCCCCCAGTAGTATATTTGCTCGGTGTGCCAATTGCCAATCCTATCTGATTATTGGATTATGTTCTATCGGTGAGGCAACTAAGTTTAAAGCTCTATAGGTGAAGGCGAGCTTGGCTGACCCGGTTTTCATGGTTCCGACCCCATCCAGATGCGTTTATGATACCAGTACTATTCTGGTCCACATACAGCCATATGAATTGTAATGATCCATCAAGGCCTTTATTATGTATTATGTATCTATGTATATATGTAGTTGTGTGTGTGAGCATGAATGTGTAAGTAGGATGAGATGGAGTGCGCGTTAGTATGAGTGTGTGTAATTTGTGTAAGCGTGTTTACATATGTTGTATGTCGGTAGGGGGCAAGGGGCAAAGAAGGCATAGACAAGTTGTGTGGGGGGCAATGATGGCACAGATTATTTCGCACCAAGGCCCCGTGGTTTCTAGTTACGCCCCTGGTCCAGGCATAATATATTTTAGACTCAGCAGATATCATGGTCGGCTTTACTGATCCCTGCGACAAAATTCTCTTGGCATTACTGTCCCTTTAAAAAAAGGTTTTTCAAGCGCCAACACAATTTAAAGGGAAGTCTCTTTTAATGATCAATACAGTTCCAGGTCTTCAATTTTTCAACAGTGTTAATGAAAACATGAAATGACATCACAGCGAAGTAATGCCGGACCTCAATGTTCAAAATGCTTTAAGAACACACAAAAAAAAACAAAATTGAATTACTTATGTAGTCCCAAGTATAATACATAGACATAGGTAGAACAAACCGTACTTTCTACGCCAAATTCCTAGAACACAGGATTCATATAATTAATGGGTCACAAACTAATTGCACAGCTATAATAACAAAGAACAGTTATTGTTCTGGAAATCATGCGCCCAGAACAACCTCATTTGCTGAGAAATAATAAATCCTGTGTTCCAGAGCGGTTACATTGAGATTTATTTGTTTCCTATATGGGAAACATAATGTGTCATTTTATAATCATTTTATTATTCTACTGTATTTCATGAATGAGTCTATTTAGAAAGTTGTGATTTTTGTTTGGCAAACATATTCAGACAAAAAGCCACAGTCGCTTTCAAGCTTTTTTTTTTTTTTTTTTTTTTTTAAAACTCCTTTTTACCTGAATTTTTGGGTTAATAAGACAGAATCATAACTTATTAAATGTCGGATACTAAGATCGATGGCTCTCTTTTATATGTAACGAAGGTTGTGACCGTCGTCTGCCTTCCTAAGTGGCCAAGACACACCGTTTTGCCTTCTGAGAAAATAAAGCAATTTAACCAGAACTGGCAAAAATCTGTCGAGGTCTAGATAATTTTGTGTAGCGTTGATGGTCGCAAAACATGAGTATATGGAAGGGGATGGGTTTATGTCTGTATGTATACATATCTCGGTCATCTCAGTGGAGGGATTCATCAGTTGAGACCTTTTTATGTCATCAGTAGGGAGAAAGTATTAATTTTGATCATGGCATCTGTTACATGGTGGGTACTATTTGCTGCTGTCGGACACATTGTGCTTTAAAACAGGTTAAGTAGGAACAAGTTAAGGCATGTCCACGGGTGTTGTTTCTCCTGTAAGTTCCACCAGATGTAGCCCCATTGGCTGAAGGATTGTCTTGTATGACATTAGGGGCTCAGTAAATACGTTAAGTGGAATCTGAAACCGTTTTCATATTACATAGCTCCTGCAAAGTGTCTTTTTCCTCCCACGATAGCCCTCTCGCTTTTCTAACCTTGGTGTCACAATGTGTATAGAAACAGTACTTACAATTATGAGAAATAAAGAAGTGGATATAAAGTAGCTACCGACTATCAAGTGTATATATATGCATGTGTGCGTGTATATATATATATATATATATATATATATATATACACACCAGTATAAAAACCAGAATTGCTTTACAATTCAGTCACATCTTGCTTCAGCATATACATGCACAATCCGTTGTTTTTGCAGCAGATATTACTCTGAGGACATGATTGCATTTCAGAATTCTTCTCTTTCAGAATTCTTCTTTTTACATTCCATTAAACATGTCTTCAAACAAGACATCAACTCAAGAAAAACTCAATCCAATTTAAATCGGGTGGTTAGAAAACCTGGTTTAATGATTAAAGTTAGCGCCCTCTATTGACAGCATTGAGTAAAGACACCGTATTCATCTTACAAGCCTCAGTTTCCAAAGGTCATAAATCTAATATATCGCTAAATACAACTCTTCCATTCTAACGCATTCCGCATCCAAGCATTCAGCTTTAACTGTGGTGTACTAATATAAGGATATGCAAATACCCAAATCTACCAACTGCTTGTCTGCTATTTCTTTATGGATGTCACGCTACCTGAAATCTTTCTAAAACTCATTATCTTCCCTCCTTCCATCTCCACCTCAGTATCTAAATTCTCTCTCACCATTAACACGACTATCCGTCCTGCAAACCAGGCCCTTGGGGTCATCCCTGACTCAAACCTCTCCTTCATCCCCTCGCCAGATCCCGACGCTTGCCCCTAAAAACATATCTCGCAATCCACAAAAACTCTGGTTCGTTCACTTATTTCCCATCTTGACTACGGCAACACTCTCCTGGTTGGCATTCCGCTGTCTTGACTCTCTCCTCTGTGGTCTGTCCTAAATGTTGCTGCTAGGCTTATCTTCCTTGCATGCCGCTCATCTTCTGCTTTTCCACGCTGTGAAATATAACACTGCTCAATCTTTACATTCTTCCCATGGGCAAATTCTCTCTTCCTCACTCATCACCTCTTTCTTTTCCCATCTACAAGATTTTACTCGTTCTGCCCCATACGTCTGGAACCTACTCCCACCAAACCTTCAGCTTTCACCCTCCCTCCTAACATTCAAGAAAAATCTCAGAACCCTCTTCTTAGCTGCTAGAACTTCCCTGTGGCTGATACAACCCCGACACTACCTCTCACCTTTCTGTTCCTTATGTTTGTCCTCACCCTATTCCCACATGATTGTAAGCCTCAATCGAATGGATCGGTTTGTCTTAGTCTGTCAATTCTAGTCTTGTCACAGCCCTTGCGTATATGTATCGTAAGAAGCGCTGCGTAAATTGTTGCCATTGTATGAATGAATGGATGATAATAATGACAAGGCCTTAGAGCGAAGTAAGGCAATTTGTTGAGGTAGAAGCAAGCCATATCACCACTCCCTTTTTTTTTTTTTATTTAACTGGTGTATATTTCCATGCAGCTTGTGCGTCAGGAGTGGCAGGTCTTTGTTCATGCACACACACACATGCATTTAAAAGTACACATACGTTCATTCATTCGCAGCGGACTGAATCTAACCATAACTATTCCGATTATCACCAACGTTCTATACATAGGTGAGATGGAGCTCAGACCTTTTTTCTCTTAGAAACTATTTAGGACAAAGGTAAGCTTATGGCACTTACACGTGAAAATGTTGACTTATTACAAACTGGAGTATATCTCCCAAAATGCTTATTAGGTTTCCATAGTGAAAAAAACTATGTACATGATAGTTAGTACTTAAGATACATAACCCCATTACATAGATTCAGTATACAAAATGTGACTTATAATACCGTAAATCAACACATTTTCAACAAAGTTCCACAAAGAATTTATTTTAAAATGACAGAATCAGTCTTTGTTATACTACATTATACATAAATATAATATATTACTATAAATATATTTTATTAGAAGAAACCACCCCTTTCCACCCAACGATATCTAGATCGTTAGCTCTTTAAGCAGGGTCCTCCTCACCTTTTGCTCTATGTCAAATTCTTATGTAATGCTCTACTGGTTTACCTATGTTGTCCTAACCTATCATACAGCACTACAGATTATGATGGCGCTATGTAAATCAATTTATCATTTGTAGTCTGGTGGCTAGAGAATTGTAAACTATCTCTGTTATTATGCCAAACACAAATAGCCCATCACAGATTTGACAGCTGTTTGGCCAGAACACTGTATATACCGTAGTTAGCATATTTAGTCTGACAGAGCACCTATAATGATTTTATCTTTCCTGTTATCAAAATCCCTTTTTTGAAGCATACAAAGATCCCCCAAAGTAATATTTGGAAGGCATTCTCATGCTGATGAGAATAGACTGCATTTTGGCTGCTACACATAGATAGCCATAAACATGTTGGTAAAATTGTAAAGTTCCATGTAACAAAAGTCAAGGTTTGAAAACGTCAATTACTTTTATTTTATTTATTAAGATCTACACTTTACTAAAATTATTTGTTACTGACAAATTTAAACAGAGAAACATTGTTACCAACATATCAATCATTCCCAAAACACACAAATATACTCCCAAAAGCCATACATTTACAATACGTTTTGTGAAAGAAATTACATGTCCCAAAACCAACCAACTTTAAACAAGGATTTTTGTGGTTTCACCTGTAGCAGCTAGACTGATAAATTCATATTTTAATTGTTCTTGGTTGAACATAAAAAGGTTCAATTTTACAGTTAATGGAAAACAATATGGTACAGAAAGTAAATCTACCCAAATGAGGCCCAGTATACCTAACTAAGTAATGTGGTCAGCGACGTACCCTGGCCTAGGACCAGGCTGGGAAGTCCAATGGTTGGTGGCAAAATCTGATGTGAGCGTGCTGCTCAATGGGCTGGCTACACTATGGAGGCTATGTTGCGTTGGCAAAGCCTTCGTAGACTGTATTTAAAAGGCAGTGATGTCTTCTCACGCGCCTGTAGCGAAGAAGGGCAAAGCCCAATGGTAAACTGGGAATAGCACGTTCCATCCTGAACCCAACCACGTAGGGTTGCTATAGCAGCCATTTATCCAAAAACAAACTAATTTTTACACCTCAACACCTATATGGTGGCACACCCAGCAGTATACCCATACCCCATTATAAAGGCAATCACTTTATAAGGTTGTGGTCAGTAACATGTAAAAATTAGACGCTTCTCGGGAAAAAGAAAAGGCAATATGGCAGCCATACAGACACAGGGAGAGTACACTGAAGGAGTGTGTGAGTGTGCAGTAAGGAGTGCAGACACCACAAAATGTCAGAACCAAATAAATACAGAAAGTATGTACCCGCTAGAATCCTTAACACTATAAAATCCATAAAATACATAATTTAAGGCACTTAACAGAACTATTGTGTTTTAACTTTTTAAACTTAACACTTTAAAATTCAAAGAGGAAAAAAAATATTAAAAATCTGTTTACAATATTCAGTAAAAATATTTAAGAGGTCACAATAATATTTAAGCAGATGTTATTGGCTCGGCAGCTGTCTTAATTCCAAATGTAGAAAGCCTCCAAAACGGATGGACATCTTTCTGCGGACGTTCTTGCGTCTCAGTTGTAGGAAAATGTCAATCATTTCAGGAATGAAATGTTCTACAGCAGGTTACCTGTGAGAAAGAGGAACATTTAAGCCAAGTTAGACACAAAGCCAAGCATTTTATTTGACGGACAGAAACGTAAACCGTGGCTATTTTTACAATCTGTCTTCCATCCCCACCACTCCTGATGGCGATTGAGGAAGTTCTCTAGCGTTTGCAACAAAAACCGCCATTAAACAAAATAAATTGGTTCATTCCCCCCTATCCTCTACAAAAACATATTCAGGTTAACTGTAAAGATACATGAATACAAGAATGCCACATGAAATTGGGCAGATGTCAAGTGTACAGAGACATTTTACAAAGTTATAGGCGAGTACTTAGCTAAACATACCCGTTGACCTTTGACTTAGGAATATGTGTTTTGGCCTTCATGGGAGACCTCGAATGACCAGCTTTTGCGCCTTCCTGGCATTCTAAGCGTTGCGTGAGCGCCAACTTCTGCTGAATAGCCATACGGAGCAAGGAATTCAATGTTTTCTTCTCATCTTCCGCTGCAACAAGCTGACGCTGCATGTCCTCCAGTTGCGTTACATACTGATCACATCTACGGAACAAACCCACCCATGCATGCATGTAAATATGTCAAAAGAAGATTAGAAAGAAAAACAAAATATTTCTCAATATTGTACTTGGCTAAAGTTACTAGAAATGACAGAATCAGGAATTTTAAACTGTAGAAGAGTCTCCAAAGCTGACTATCATGGACACAGAATATATTGTGAGCACTGGACCTGGAACACAGATATGAATGGGAAGTCTAATGATTCATTGCCTAAGCCATGTTCTTGGCAAAGATCTGTGAGCGGCAGAAAGTGAAATGCTCTTTTTTGTATGCTGGTTGGCACAGGACACAGTAAACAAATGCTCAGAGATGGCCCGGTATTTTGGTTTGGGTATTCCGGTCATAAAATGATTTCATTTTGTCTCTGGAGTGTTCTTGGGCCACCTCAGCTCTTTGTGGTGCTTCAGTAATCAATAGCTGTATTGCCAATACTACTTTTTTTAAATGCGACTTTAAGAACTTTCCCATTCTTACTCTTACGATCATCTTCACAGACCCCCCCCCCTTTTAATGTTGGTGTCTTGGTAGAGCAAGTAATAACATCTTAAAAGCTAAGTGTGTTCGCTTACCTGTTTGCAAAGACCGAGCGCATTGAAGAAAAAGTGGCTGCATCCTCCTTTAAAGCTTTCAACTCATGCCTTAACTTCTGCATAGTTTCTGAAACTAAAGCCTTCTCATTTTCATATTTGCTCTTCAGGTTTGACATAGCTACTTCGGCTGTCTGAACAGAAGGGCATATTAAAGAAAGGGGCTTAGATATTCAGTTCTTGCACATAAAGGAGAAACAGACTATGTAAGAGACAATTCTGATCACCAAAGTCACCAAGAGGGTGGTAGGTAAGCGGTAGAGGATACAGTGCAGGAAAAGATATCCAAGTGTGGGGGTCTTAGAGTAAGTAGGGGGGAAATCTTTTTAAAAAGAAACCTTGTGAAATACAGCATCTTAATAACCTTATCTACAGTGAATAGGCAAGCAGAGGTTAGTCCTATATCGGCGCTATAAAAACAAGAAATATTCTAACCTCAAAATCCAGAAGAACGAGACCACCGATGTTAATTTTTAATACTTGCGTCAACTGTACCTGTTACCTGCACATTTAGTATTTTATGGGGTGAAAAACAAAACCTACATCTGCTATAGTACGGCACAGATGTATGTATTGCGGGGTTTCACTCAGCTTCTGGATGCCAATGAATGGTTGATCTAAAAATGTTTCCCATCTAATTGCAAAAGGGGTTTTCTAAAGGCCAATTAGCCTTACAAACGTAATCTTGGATTAGGGAACAATGTACTGTTGGAACACAGGAGTGATAAAGGGCCTTTGTACGCCTATGAAGAGATTCCATTAAAATTCTGCTGTTTCCAGCTATAGATCATTTACAGCATTAACCCTGTCTGCGCTGGATTTCTGATCTATTTCATATTTTAATGGACAAAATGTGTTTTCCTTAAAAATTCCTGCAATCAACATGGCAACATATACTTAAGCATATTAGATATATAGTAAGATATACTTTAGCAGGGAAGCAATTTAGCAGGGAAGGGGCCATGTACCTATAAAACCATACTTTTTATATAAAAATATAGCTTTTTTTTTTCCTTCAAGTGCCCACATTACCAAAAGACCTGTTATACTGACAAACCTTCACCTACTTTAGCAATGTCATAATGGAGAAAATCTCTCGAAGGGGATGTCAACCTTGGAGCAGATTGCCTTTAAATAGCA
This sequence comes from Spea bombifrons, assembly GCF_027358695.1. Classification (NCBI taxonomy): domain Eukaryota; kingdom Metazoa; phylum Chordata; class Amphibia; order Anura; family Pelobatidae; genus Spea; species Spea bombifrons. The sequence goes on from NC_071094.1 coordinate 8,046,690, forward strand.
TAAGTAGTTCAAAACCCCAGAAGGTGCTTAAAGACAATTCAGGGAAAGTAAATATACATTGAGAATACCATTAAAGGATTTTTGCCTGCCCTAAATAGAGTGTTGCATATAAAAGTGAGCCAATGGAAAAGTCCAATCAGTAGGACCAGTCTAAAGCTTTCCATGGCTTTACAAAATGCAAACTTTGCACTACAATCAAACTTAAGGAGACCTCACACTGAACATCAAAATTATATAGAAGTACATAACAAGTAACTCTCCAGCTACCGCAGAGCTATAACTCCCATGGTGGTACAGCTAGACTTTCTTTCACCAGAGTAACACTGTAGTTACCATCTGCGGCATGCTAGCGCTGTACAGCGTGCGGCATATATGTGCCCTGAATGTGTAATTTTAAAGTTTTTATGGAAAAGCTAGGCCAGTCCTGTCCAAATTCTGCCAGTTTAAGGCTTCTCAGCGCGTAAGAAGCACACAACGAACATAGATACAGATGGACTCAATGTAATAAACTTTGGCGAAACTTCATACTGCTTCCAGAGACAGACAAAACCCTATCATATTTTACTATATTTTGAACTGTCATGTTTGGCTCTAAAAACACAACAAAGACTTAGAGTCATATGTCATACTTTGAGAAATATATAATTTACACCCCTTTAACCTACTCTTTTGAATAAAATAAAGACAAGATTACCACTAATTCAGTGTATAACTTAGAGGATACGGGAGGGAGCATCGGAGTGGGGGAAAAAATAACCAAAACACACACATTTATATTTATATATATATATATATTTATATATATATATATATATATATATATATATATAAATAAATATAAATAATTTTTTCCCCCCTTTTCATTGCTCCTCCCATATCCATCAGCGGAGTCTGAGCGGACACAGGTAGTCGAACCCATAATCACGTGGTCCGCTGCATTAGTAGAACTCGTGTTTGCTTTGTTGCTACAGTTGGGTATCGCGGAACCCCTGGAAGAGATCTTATTAAAAAGGAGCATCATTTCGGTGTAGTTTTTATATCTACTCCTTAGAACAGGCTGCCTTCCACATTAAAATGTTACATGGCCTACTTAGAGGACACCATTCCAAACTGAAGTACTACCATCCATAGAGTTGGGATAACATCTATAGGTCACATAATAGCCTCCCGGGTCATTATTTATGTGTTAGTTTGGCTTTTAGTTTAAAATTTTAAGAAATCCTAGTAAAACTAGCCAACTATGAGTAAAAAAAAAAAAAAAAAAAAAAAAAAAAAAAAAAAAAAAGTCTTCCAATATAAAGTTTAAAAAAAAAAAAGAAACTAAAGCCGCAAACCTCGGGAGTACTAATTTATTAATTTAGAAGACATATAAAAAGGCAAATATTACAATATATACATATAAAAACACTAAAGTTAGTACACAGATTAATGCAAAAGGATTAAAATATAAATAGTATGAAATCACAAGCGTTGATTAGTACAAAATGTACCTGCTTATTAGCCTTCAGAACAATCCTCAGAGTTGCTATTTGTTCCCGCTTAGTGCTCAGCAAGGACTTCAGTTTCAAGATCTCTTCTACCAAAACCCCTTTGTCCTTGTCCATTTCAGAAGCTGTTGTTTCGAATGACGTGTGGTGCCAGGAAACCGCAACGGCCGACTGCAAATGCTTTATCTGGCTTTTGACAACAGCAAGAAGATGAATAATACCAAGTGGCTCTTGGATACAATCAGCAAAGTCTGACCCGACAGAAGAGCCAGGACTGCTAAGTGGGGAACGGTCACCATTCTCTGTCCCTGTGACCTCCAAGTCTGGATTAACCAAAAGTTTGCCAAAAAACTCTGAAGACTTTCTCTTGCGGAAATGCAGTTTGGTCCCTTTCCCATCCTTATAGTAGTCCAGCACTACCCGGTTAGGCGTCTGATTATTTTGCATGCAGACATGATGGTAGAGGTGTGCTAGCTCTTCTGTTAGAGACGCAAGCTCGTCTTGGACGAGAGAAAGTTTGCTCTGAAAATCACAGTACAATCTCTGAGAGGCTCTTAACCCCTCCTGAAGTCCAAACTGTCCTTTGCCCCCCTTTTCACCTTTTGTACACAAGCTGAGTTTTTCAGCAAGCTCCAGCTTGGTGACTTCCCATTGCTCTCTTTCTTGGTGGTATTTTCCTTCAAAGCATTTATACTGCTGCCGGATATCTTCTAGTTCTTTCTGCAGTCTGGTGACTTCGTTGTCTTCACTGCCACAGTTGCATTTTAAGATATCTTCTCTATTTTCTGAAATTCCATTGCTGCCAACGTCTTGATTAGTTTTTAAAACTTGTATTTGTTCAGCCAGATCACAGTTCTGCTCCTGTTCTTTACTCAGAGCTTCCTTAGCAGAATCCAAGTCCCTCTGCATTTCTTGTATGTTTTCTTCCATGGATGTCTTCTCTTGTTCGAGCTGTTCAATGGGAAAACACAAAACACTTAAGTATCACATTTTCAAGCCAGGAAAAAAAGAAACCAAAAGGCTAGAAACATATTGCATATAACTGGAATGAATTCTTATACATTAAAGATATAAAGAGGGTGCCATCCAAGAGGATGCCAAGTAGTAACAAGTTGGTAGAGAAAAATGACTCACTTTGGTCCATGTATGCGATACACAGTGATGTTTATAATTTATAAATCTACCCAAAAACCTTTTCAAACAGGTAAATGTTGTGGTTTGTAACACAAACAATGATATTGCCACTAAGCACATGATTTGCCTTTCAAATAGGATTACAGATTTACAACTTACTCACTGAAAGCAAAGTAAGATAGCGGCCATACCATGGGAAACAACTAGTTTTGCGTCTACACATAGGTATATGGAACGCCTGCACACCCCCCGAGAAGTTTCTACCATGTCATTTGGGTCACACGTTTAATGATAGAAGGGAACAAGTTCAGTAAAGAGTATATTTTGTTATATTGAAGGAATTTCACACTGGGTTGTTAAAGATTATATTCCGGTAAAGTGGGGGATGTTATCCCTATTAATAATAACAGAAGCTGCTGCCGAAATATTAGTGTCAGTGTGACACATTGCGTAATGAACTTTGTTAATTCATTAAGGAAATTGTTGTAAAAAAAAAAAGACAGATCTGCTGTTTTATTAGGCACAATGAGACAGCAGACAGCTCTATTTACTGCCAGATCCAAAACACTGAAGATCAGCCGCATCATTTTCTGGGATTTCCACTACGGAGTGGAATCTTGAACCCAGCCACTAGAAAACGATGGATCAGGAGCACGTGAACACGCGACGTGTATCCTGGCAAGCAGCACATGCAGATGTACCGTGGCGCCACATTACAGCAAGCTGGTGGGAAAAGTAATCCCTAAAAAACTGCTTGTTTGCTGAAACCCACCATAAATAAGAATAATTGTTGGTTGCTGCCCTTGCTTAAACGGTCTCCTACTAAGTGTTTGTTTATTCTATTAGTGGCCGAGTTTTCATATATTACAGAAATCTAAATCACTACTGCCCAGACCTTCTCAGGCGCTAACGCACTTAATATTTTCATTAATATCTGGAGGTAATGTTCTGTTCTTACTCAGGAATTATCAGGTGCTCAGACCAGACACTAAAACACCTCGCAACAAGATAAGATGACAAAGAATTATCCAGACATCAATGGACAAAAGCTGCCTAAAATGTTATGTTAAGATTTGTATAATAATAAATATAGCACCACATGGCAATTTAATGGAGGAAGGAAAGTGGCTGGTAGTGCCACGCTTCCCACACCTAAAATCACCTGGACTGTCTTTAAACAGAAGTGTTTCCGTATAGATACGGAGGGCCAAAAAACGCCTCGTGGAGAGGTTTGAGCTAGACTGCTCTGGATCACATTTCTCTGGTCTTTAATAGCGCAGCCAAGGAAGAGGTTTGTTTCAAAACCCCCACTTGTAGCTGTCTAAGAAATTTGTACTTTAATTACCAATCTCTACTATGACAATTTTCAGAAGATCTGCGATCTTTGGCAACAGAATTGCCTTTAATCGCTTATTGTGACTATATTACAGCTTTTACATGAATAGTTAAAGTCTATTCTGCATGCTACACTAAGTAATGTAATGTAAATGTCTATGGCTAAAGGGGGCCAAATAGTATCCTCCGTTCACAATCCACCTGGCAGCCATATTACGGTGCTCGCCTGTCATTGTGCAATCGGCACTGGCATTTAAGTAAAAGTCAAGTTCAAATTTTACCACTACTATTTAGCTAAATGGCAAGCAAAATGTATAGGTAAAATTTTACCCTTGGTCTACTAACAGCTTGTTCGTCATATGGTAACAGATAGACTTTAAAAACAAAAAAATCCCTATTTCGGACATAAAAAAAAAAAGTATGTGCAGTTGAGAATTGGTAAAGTTTATTAATCAAAATACATAAAATCATCTAATTTCCATTTCAGATCAACTATATTCATCTGGGAGTAACAGGTTCAACTTTTTCCTAAGAAATTTACTATACAGGTTAAAAGCAAAACATCTGCAAATGCAAGACATGGTAAGCAATACCTGCAGTAGCTGCTGCTTCAGTTTCTGAATTTCTGTCAGGCTTAGCTCTGTGAAGAGGTCGGATGCCAGTTTAGGTCCTGGATGGAATATGTCACTATTACGAGGTGTAGACATAAAGATGTCTCCATTGGTCTTGTTTAGGCCACCACTGTTGTATCCACTGTCAAACTCATCTTCATTCGGCTCTTCAAAGTTTACTTTCAAGCTCCCTATGGAATCGTACTGGAGGAAGCCTGACAGTTCACGCCGCAACTCGTTCTTTTGCTCCCTTTCACTTTTCAGTGTCTCCAGAGCTTCTTCAAGGTGATGCTCTGAGATATCCTTTAGCCGTACCAACTCCTCCAACTGTCCATTCAGTATATCGATCTCTTCATCTCTTCTTTTCAGTTCATGCTTCAAGCCTTCAAACTCAACCTAAAAGATTAAAAAAAAAAAAGATGAAACTCAAAACGGCCTGCACCGAATGAGGAATAGTTCTTCACAGAGGCAAAAAAAACTACATTTTTGTTCCAGAATACCGGAAAATTCCAGGCTAATTAAGAAAGAATATCGGCATACACCAGAGATCAAGTTACCTGATTTTCCTTCAATATCGACACTTGTTTCAAGAGAGAAATATTTTCTTCTTCTAAATCGGAGAAGTCTTGTAGATGCCTCATTTCTCTAATCTTACACCGTTTAATTTCATCCCGCAGCTGTGTCTTCTCTGTCTCAATGTCTTGGTATTCCTAAAAGTTAAAAAAGTTACCTTTATGACATACAACTTTATTAGATAAAAACCGTACGCTGTATTTAAATAAACATTTATGCCCATTTTAAGATGTGATAAAAGCTATTTGGGGCTGTTAATTCTAATGCCCGTTAGCGTAATCCTAATCCACCCAAAAAGAAACACACGTTTCTCTATTTGATTACAATCTACAAAAGACTACTGTGTACAGAAAGTAACGTCATTAAGATGCACCCCATACAGAGGCATGTGCACATGGACAATGACAGCCCTGTTCCACTCTGTCAGTCAGAAAAGCATTTTGTTAACCAGCTTCCACAGCTTGGGTTTCTGTTGACAAAGCCTTAAGGGAAAAATAGTCAAGCAACCTCGAGAAGAAAACCAAAGCCCCTTAATGTTTTGGGGGGGGGGCAGGAGGATTCCCAAAATTAAGTTTGATTTTGAACCTGCTTCAGGAACACTAATTAATTCTTAAAACAAAACTTCATTCATGCAGTTTTACATTTTTTAGTTCCATACCTTCTTCAAACTTTGTATGCACTGATTGAGGCGCTCATTTTCTGAGGATGTGTTAGTTAGCGATGTCTTGATCTGTTTGAGTTCGCTCTGCAGTTCATCGATCTTTTCTGTTAATTTGGCTTCCTTGGAAGCAGTTTCCTTAAGTAAGCTTTCTTCACGGCTCTCTCCATCAGCGGCTGTTCGCTTGTGAATGATTTGGGATTCTGCTAATGCCTGTCACAAAAAAGAAAATGTGTGCATCACTTGAAGGGTCAGATCTTCATTGAAAAAACTTCAGGACACTACAGCTATCATATGCATTTTACCGCAAACTGTAGCTGCGTTGCCCCTTTAAATTTTCTTGGTGTTCCATTTGTGTAGGACATTAAGCTTTCCCTTTAAACATAAGCAGCTTCCCACAAATAAACCAAAAAAGTAAATACAGACCGTAAGATACGTTGATCAGACTTATTTTCCCCAAGCTGCAAAAGCCACTAATTGACAAACACAGAGCACAACTTTGTGATTAATCTCATATGTCCAGGGTATACAGATTTTCTCAAATACAGGGAATGCAGCGTAATAAACACGGTGTGTAAATAAGTTGATGGTATAGGATGCTTTGAACCAAGTAGTAAAAACAAAAAAAAAAATTGCAGGCAGCCGTCTAGCATATCTTAACGGGGGAAAAAAAGTAGCAAACGCAGAACACTACAGCCCATATTTGGTACAATCCTGCGCAGGAATAGTGTTTTGGATACGTGCCAAAACTATACACGACACTGAAGTTCTGTCACGCAGCCACAACATCCTGTAGCCAGCCACAAATGGCTGCGTTTGACTTTTTTCACGTTTAACATTTGATGTGACTGCATGACGGGTAAACGCCAACAAGTATTTGGACCTTATTATAGAAGTTACCTCTTTCAAATGCTTGAGTTCGAGCTTCAGCGCATCACATTCAGACTCTAGATCAGCATACTTTTGCTTTAATTCTGAATTCTCCTCCAGCACCGCCAGCCCATACTGAGCTGCTTGGAATTTCTCTTCTGTGGTTTCTTGCAGCTCAGCAGACAAACGTTCCAGCTCTCCCTGTAGATGTGCAATATTTTCATAGTCCATCTTGTATCAAAAGCAAGGAAAGAATCCGTCAGGTAAACCTGTAGGAAGAAGGAGGATCATATGAACAGACTGCTTTTTGTGCCAATACCCCAAGGGTGTTTTTTGGGTAAATTACCATTAGGTCATAATCACATGACCTGTTTATCTCAAAATCCATATAACTAATTCTAACGGATTCTCAAGGTTTTGTTCAGGCTAATAGACTTATTTTTAGTGTCCGCGTTTCCCATAGGTGCTGCAGAACTCAAGAGTGCTCTATTAGTTTTATAGGACAAGACAGCCTTCTCCCCACCGACAGCCTGATCAGCAATTAGACAGCAGGCAAGCAACGACATGGGCTTTCACCAAACCCCAGAAGCAGCTTCAAGCAAATTGGCGGCTTTTCCCAAATTAATGTTTTACTCATCTATATGCCAAATGAGGCTATGTAGTGTTTTTTTCACATAATTTTTTTTAAAGAGTCGTCGGTGTATGCCACGGGGAAGGGTATTATTTTGTTCAGATCAGCTAAGGCATCTTTAGGTCCAACTGTTGCACTACTACCAATAATGATGGGGAGAAATAAACAGGCAGATTAAGTTATCTCTACTCTAGTTTTAAACTGCTGCAAGTAGTCTTTATGAAGGTGGGTTAAGCAGAAGGGAAACTAAAAGGAGACAAAGTCGATTAGAGAAGTATTTTTGCCGCAGCAGTTTTCCTTGAAACAAAACGGCCAAATCAATTACTCTTTTATACCAATCTATAGATTAAATACAATTACTTATAATTACTAATTAAAAGCATCAATTAATATTTCTTAAGGTACACAAAAAAGCTGCAGTGATGGGATCTACTACACTAAACCAGACATCCTGACAACCCCGGAAATGGCATTATTTGGTTACGTGTAACGATTAATTTAATAGTTCAGTGTGGTCAGAAAGAGAAAATCAAATGCCTTGTTAAAAGTACATACAGCAACATCACCATCTGTGACTAAAGGAGGCTGCCCGCCATCACTGATACATGTGACATCACCCATATGATATCACGGGCTCCATCAAATCAGAAAAACAATCCCATCTATATAGTATTGGCCAAGTTCTAGATTCCCGGGACATCTTGCCACCTAGCAGTCACATCTGATCACTAGACCCACATTAATACCAATTTAACCCCTTTCACACCAGACCCTGCCTGAAAAAAAATATGTATCTAAGAGATACAGATGGCTTGAACAGGATACACAGCACCTTGGGAAGACCAGGGCAAGGAACAACCCTTTGGTGCGCCCCTGTAAATCTGAGACAGCTGGTAGCTATAGAACACATCAGGACGATTTAAGCACACAGAGTTCAAGAAGTAATTAAGACAAATTATTCAAAAGCAAGTAAAAAAAACCTGCTTATTAAAAGTGGAGATACAAAACAAAAAAAACCCTTAAGGCTTGGGCTAGCCGTCTGGAGCTTTAAGGGTTAATACAGTTCAGACTTTAGTAAAACATACGCTTGGTGAGTTTTGCACGGCCACAAACAATATATAAGAAGTTATACTTACTTGTTAACGGCCCGTGTGAAGCCCTCAGTATACTCCCATGACATACACGGTGCAAGGAACGGGAAAACGGGCAGATATTTACTTTTCAAACCTTTGCATAAAACAACGGAGCGAACGCTACTTGGAGCCCACAGCCAGCTTCCGGCCTGGGACTGGGATGTGAGAGGCGGGGAAATCCGTTACGTTTGAAAAATCACTCCCGCCCAGCTGCTTAATCTCCACTACAGAGGTGCTGCACGGAACGTACTCACTGGTTGGTTAGGAGTGCAATCCATCTAGCGGGAACACCCGCCTCTCAAAGCAACAGGACGTCATTGGTCTGCGTGTTCGAAAAGGGTTTTAGGGTAAAGTGTTTAGCGCGCGGGGGAAAGGTTTTCGCCCATTGGAGGGCGAAGCATCCCGTCCTGGACTAGTCTCCGCCTTCATTGAATAGGCGCTTGTTTATTGGTGGTGCTGAACCTGAGGTAAAAGTGAAGACGTAGTTATGGTAGAGGCGACGGTGTTGAATGTCTGGTGAAATTTAGTGTCAGGAGAAGAGTCCTGAGGGAGATAAAATAATGGTACTGAGAACCTGCTTTGTCTTCCAGCAAATAAAACAGGCCAATGTGAGTGCTGCAAAGCTCCAGGGTTAGCACACCAATTTTAGAGCAGGTACATACCTCCCAAGTGTCTCACCTTTCCTTTGTTTGTATGTGCATCTACAGCCCTAAAACTCACACGAATGTGTATGGTAACAGCAGAAAATGTTCAACCCCATAACGACCAGTGACGTGCCAGGCACGTCGTGGCATTTACCATCGCTTTCTTTGCATAAATGGTGTTGCTGTAATGTGTAGATGTCAAGATCGTCATCATGGGCCCCGTGTCCCCTCCCCAGGGTGTCAACGTCCCCCACTCTATGGTGGCAGATACCGTTTTAAAAGAGCTGAAGATGGTGACACCGAACACTCACCTCCGGAGAGTGGCAGCTGCTCTTCATTGGTTGATGCCTTTATCGAATCTTTATCTCCTGGTGCGACCCTCGGATTCCCGTTAACCCCTTCTATGCTACGAAGACTCAAGGTAGGCAAGAGGCAGTGACTTGTACGGGGGTACCAGGGAGACTAGCTAGGAGATATTAACAGACAGATTCTTTGTGTCGTGCTTCTTTGTGAACATTTATCCGCCGCCATATTAGTTTATTCGGCATTTGGTTTGCACAACGACAACGCAAAATTCGTGTTCGTTTTCATGTTCTACCCAATACAAATGCACAAGTGTAGTGATAACGCAAGGGATATAAATGTCAATACACTGGGGACAGTACAGAAATATGTTGTTGTTATTAAAAATGACTTGTTTTTAATAAAAATTACATTTGCAAAATTACAAAAAAGCAGTGTCCGGATAATATACAAGAACCATATTCATTTTTCTAAAACAAAGGAAGAGAAAAACACTTACCTGACCTAGAAGTTGCAGCCCTGTTGCTGCCCTCCTATTCTGTGGTCCAATATTATTTTTTTTGCTTAAAGCAGCCAATCAATGGCAGGAAAGCACTAACATTGAAATCGATGGGCAGCGCTGTAGTTGGTTTAAAAAAAAAAAAAAAACATTGGGAAGGAGGACAGACCGAATGTTGCAAAATGGGATACTATCTTGCAAAGTACGTGCTGTTATTCTGAATGGCAAGTACCGTATTTGCTCGATTATAAGACGACCCCCCAGAATATTTAGGAAAAAAAGAAAAAGCCTGAATAGAAGACGACCCTATAGGAAAAATAATTTTTACTAGTAAATATTAATTCACATGTAAACTATTTTTAATAAATAATATTTAATAAAAACTATGATTACTTGTGACCCGTGCTTCAGACTCCCTGGTGTCTAGTGCGGCAGCTGGTGAAGGTCTGTGCGATGCAGACCTCCGCTACTGCTGGCCAGTACTTCCGATGGGGCTTCTATGACTAAGCGCCGGCATCACATGACCTTCCGGTGCGCCACCATATAAGCCCTGGCGGAAGTGCCGGCAGCAGCAGAGGTTGTCTGTGCGCATCCTGCAAATGTTTACCCGCTGGGGCTTCTATGGTGTAGTGGAGCACTAGAAGGTCATGTGATGCCGGTGCTCCGTCTTAGAGACCCCAGAAGAGGTGCCGGCAGCAGTGGAGGTTGTCTGCGCGCATCGCACAGACCTCCACCGGCTGCCGGAGAGGAAAATCCAGTTCCCCTGCAGTGCTGTAGGGGATCTGGATCTTAGTCTTCTAGTTAGACCTCTATTTGAGGTCTGATTAGAAGATGACCTCGAATATAAGACGAGGGATATTTGTCCAGAGCAAAAAACTCGTCTTATAATCGAGCAAATACGGTATTATTATTTATTGATATGTAAAACGCCATCATATTCTGCAGCAATGTACTAAAGGAAATCTCTGATGATGATACGTTGCTGACAGACGCTTCCACTATTACCTTCCCCAATGTACAGTGTTCCTAAAGTCTAATTTCTACTTACAAAATAACTACTTAAGGATGTGAGGAATTCATTGCATCTTTCATTGTCCATCTGTCGTAACTCATCTCTGTTAACTAATGCTACCTTTGCGTGTAAGATATTTAGCTGCATCCCATCCTTCTGTCTCCCAACTGAAGTCAGATTTGGCTGCCTGGGGGAAAATAATATATTTTTGTGTGGGAAAACTAAACGCTCCTCCCAAAGGGTTTTCTCTTTTCTGAACCAGTTCAGATGGCGGTGGCGTGTGTCATAGTCTCTCTTCATTAAATATAAGCTGTCCGGCGGTCTGGTAGCACCATCTCTACTTATTATAAAAGCATGTTTATTTTCCAAGTGTTCCCATGGTCTTTACCAACAAACACGATCTTTGAAGATGTCAAACAGGCTGACTGACTCCAGCCTCTTCTCAGTTTACTTCTTCCCACCCATTACCTGTAAGATGCTTTAAGGTTGACATGATTATGCCTGGCAAAATGGTCTGACATCCCTTTGGCAAACATTCGATGAAGCTACTTTGCAACAATATATTTGCAGAATGCATGCTGAGAGGAGATGGGAATTCTAAACGCTCATCTGATGGAGTTCTCTCTGCCAAACCCACGGAAGGTTAACTTTTGTCATTTTGTCCCCACTGGTTATTATTTGGCCTTCCTCTTAACAATTATTGGATGTTGTATGCCCACTCCCTATTGGTTACTGGATGCTACATGCCACTGTCTGACTGGTCTGAAGTTTTCTTGTCCTGACTAGTGTGCCAATTCTACAAGAATTGCTGGTAACATTGTGTTAGATTTGATAAATTACCGGTATGTGGATTCTACACAATATATATCGATTCTTTTTGTAATTCCCCTTAACTAACTGTTGGCTTTTTTGGGGTTGGCTGATTTTTGGGTGGGTTATACTTTTACAAAAGGCTGTTTACTTGGAAATGTCGGACCTTTAGACTGCTGACACCTTTACCCATGCATTCACCAAGTTTTCACTGGTGGCATTCCTTGAGCATCTTTTGCATGCTTTCAAGATCCCTTGGCTTTAAAAGTTTGATTACCAGCTCCCCATCCAAACTGAAACATGCCCTTTAAATAAGATGGAAGACATTTAATCAGAACAGTGGAACCCAGGAAGCTTCTCATGCAGGGAGAGTTTGGCTGGCCCTGTATAATGTATAGTTAAATCATCTTATATTGGATTATGCATTGTGAGGGTCCCTTTCCCTGGAGTTATTTGCCACTGTTGGCCCTTTATAATGAACAGTGAAGTGAGGAACTTGAAATCACAACTGTCCTGCCAAGTATCCCTTAAGTGAAAAGACTTTTCTGAAAAAGTGATAGCAATATCTTCTCCTTCCTCCTTTCACTCTTTAATGTTTATATCTAGAATTACAGCATGACACTGTGCTTTGTTTTATTTATCTTGTCCATTTTTTTAATCACACGACTTATTTTGAAACCATTCTTTTGGAAAATTAGCATCTGCAATAAACCAAAAAACACTACCACATTTTTAAATGTTTCAAAGATTTATTTATGGTAAAAAAGTGAGAGAAATCCACATTTTGCAGGTTTCACTCTCTTCCTTCATTCAGAGTTCTTCATTCTTCGCTTTCTTTCTGTAACATAAACAATATTCATTTTGTTATTACAAGAGAAAATGTTTTTGTTCACTTATGTCCAATGAACATTTTTAATCTGTCTCATTATCTAATGCGGTGTTACCTTTAAGACCAAAAAACTCAATAGTGGAATCAGTTACAAAAGCTTGGCAAAACAAGACAAAAAGGTTTAGAAGATGTTGCTCGCTGCATCTTATTATCTAGAGAAAGCCTAGACAATGGCAGAAATTATACATATATCCACCAAGCTTTAGGTTTCAATTATTGGAACATATGCATAGTGAGGGCCTCCGCCGGAAGCTTACCTTGCCACCAATATCACGGCTCTTAGCTCTGAGTTTGTTCACTTGGGATTCTGCAATGTCTGCTCTCTCCTCAGCTTCTTCAAGCTCGTGCTGCACTTTCCTGAAACGACCCAAGTGGATATTGGCTTGTTCCTCCTAGAAAACACAGAGAAAATGATATAGTTGTCAGTAAATAAAGCTAAGCAAACACATCAGTCAAGATGTTGTAATGTTCTTTTTGTCAGTACTTACAGATTCCTCGGCCTGCCTCTTGTAGGCTTTTACTTTGAGCTGCAATTTGTCCACCAGATCTTGCAGTCTCAGTGTGTTCTTTCGGTCTTCCTCAGTCTGCAAGAAAGCATACGAATGTCATGCAGCACTAAATACAGATAATCACATGGGAAGAATGATTTTCTAATTAGTAAAACTCTTTAAATTAAATGAACTCCATATAACTTGGTGAAACAGAGACACTTTATCGAGGATGAACACATGGTACAGCTTTCAAAAAACTGTAACCTCGGACTATATTCTGCATGTATTTAAAAATGAATCCGTATATGGAAACAACAGTACCTGATATGTCAGCTCCTTCACTCTTCTCTCATATTTGCGAACGCCCTTCACTGCTTCAACACCGCGCTTCTGTTCATTATCCAGTTCATTTTCCAGTTCTCTTACCTGCGGATAAAATGAATAGAAAAACCATTAAACTTGTTTTACAGTATATACAGATGGAATCTCACTTATCCTGATACTGTATCGTCATACATACTCTAGACTCAAGCTTCTGGAGCTGCTTCTTTCCTCCCTTCAAAGCCAACTGCTCAGCTTCATCCAGGCGGTGTTGCAAGTCCTTCACGGTCTGCTCAAGGTTCTTCTTCATTCTCTCAAGGTGAGCGCTGGTGTCCTGCTCCTTCTTCAGCTCCTCTGCCATCAGGGCAGCCTTTGGTAAAATGTATAAAATAAATGAGTAAGAACAACTTAAACAACTGAGCGAATGGAAAGTAGACTGCTAAAAGATAAAACATACATCTGTGATGGCCTTCTTAGCTTTCTCCTCAGCATTTCTGGATTCTTGGATAGACTCCTCAGCCTCATTCTGGAGCTGAGCAATGTCACTCTCAAGCTTCTTCTTGCTGTTGATTAGGCTGGTGTTCTGGAGTAATGAAGAAAATAGTTTAATATCCGGTTTAGGCATGTTCCATAAATGCAAATTATTTGTTTTTTGTGGAATGTGTTTTACCTGTGAGTGTAGAAGCTGTACACGCTCGCTTGCATCGAGAAGCTCTTGTTCTGCAATCTTGCGGGATCTCTCAGTCTGTTCCAGAGCAGACCTAATCTCCTCAATTTCAGCTTGCTGCAGGTTATTTCTGCGCTCAATCACAGCAACCTGTTCCTTGAGATCTTCCTGTCCTCTGAGTGAATCATCCAGCTGAAGTTGGACTTCCTGTAAGACAAAATATGACACAGTAAGCAATTTGTTACACTATATGAGATAAAGGCTCCTTTAATTTCTATAAAAAGACAAAAAGTATAAAAATATATACTGTCCTTCAAAAATATCTATCTCTGAAGCATTTTCTTTTCTTTAATATACTTAATCATGATGAGATAATGCTGGGGTACCTTGTATTGAGCCTGGATATTTCTGAGCTGTTTCTGTGCATCTGCAGCCTGGCGGTTGGCATGGCTGAGTTGGATTTCAAGCTCATTCAAGTCTCCTTCCATCTTCTTCTTCAGTCTCAGAGCATCGTTTCTGCTTCTGATCTCAGAGTCTAGGGTGCTCTGCAGAGTATCAATAGCTCTTTGGGTGTTCCTCTTCAGCTGTTCAATCTCTTCATCTTTCTCTGCGACTTTCCTGTCTACCTCTGATTTCACCTGGTTCAGTTCAAGCTGGACGCGCAGAATCTTGGCTTCTTCGTGTTCTAAAGATCCCTTTTATTAAAACATAAGGTAAATGTATTATTGTTTTTAATAACCTCTAATAGTTCCCATCACAGAAAATGCAGTAAGGGGGTGAAAAGGAAAGTAGATGGCTCCACTGATATCAAATCAATACCTCTGCTTCCTCCAGGGCAGCATGAAGATCACTCTTTTCCTGCTCAACCTGCTTCTTGGCTTTTTCTAGTTCAACAACAGATTTTGCAGACTCACCAATCTGTTCAGTCAGATCTGAGATCTCCTCTGAAAACAAAATGGGCAAATAAATAAATGTCATGCTATCACAGTCATGTTCACTTAAACTGCCAATGTGTTTCACTTTAAATATCATAGTTTAAAAAAATGAAAACACTGATAGCTGCATATATCTTATTTAAGCTGTGCCCTATATGTTGCAAACATATAGTTCAGCACTGGAAAATCTACTTTGTGCAATATAAAAGGCACTGGGAACAACATATATCATCTGAGAAAAAAAACTTACGTTGCAAGTTCTTGTTCTCCCGTTTTAGGGTTTCAACTTGTTCCAAGGACTCTTCATAAGCGTTCTTGAGCTTGAAGATTTCAGTGCTCAGGGTGCGGGACTCCTTCTGAACAGCCTCCAGCTCAGCCTGACCCTCCTCATACTTCTGTTTCCACTCTACCAAGACCTTTTAAATCAATCAGAATTGTTATAAGGTCTGAATTTTAGACATTTGCCACAAAACCACAACAGGATCATGTTTTCTTTGTACCTTATCGAAGTTCCTTTGCTTCTTATCCAGAGCAGCTGCTGCACTGTTTGCTCTCTCAACATCAACCATCAGGTCCTCAACCTCAGCCTGCAGCCTCTGCTTGGTCTTTTCCAAGGAGGCGCATTTAGAGTTCACGGCCTCTACCTGCTCTTCAGCATCCTGTAAACGCTGAGCAAGCTTCTTCCTGTAAATGCATCAACATTGTTAGTAAACTATTTAAACTTTTACATCAGATTTACATCAGATTTGTTTTGTAAGAACATACTTGGCCTCCTCCAGCTCCTCTGTGCGCTGAATGGCATCAGTCTCATATTTGGTCCTCCATTGAGCAACTTCACCATTTGCTTTGGACAAGGAGCGTTGAAGCTCAGCCTTGGCTTCTTGTTCCTCCTCATATTGCTCACGGAGCAAATCATTGTCGTGACGAGAGGATTGCAAGGCATGAGCGAGGGCGTTCTTAGCCTGAGAAAATAATGTTAACCTTTGTGTTATAATAAAAATTATATTTTTGCAAACACATTGTTGCTTAAGATATATTAAAGACAATACTTCATAATCAAAATGCACTTTATCTTATGTACCCAGATTTAGACATTTTGGAGTTACCTTTGATTCCTCCTCCAGTTGTCTCTTGAGTTCTTCTACTTGTTGGGTAAATCCTTGCTTGCCTCTTGAGAGCTGTGAAATCAGTGATTCTCTCTCTTCAAGCTGACGGGAAAGTTCACCTGGAAGCAAGTAGAAGATATAATAGGACATTGTTTACACTTTCTATTGTAATCAACAACAAAAAAGTTTAATGAATTTTTTACTCCTTTTTATGCTAAATCTATTCATAACATTAAATATTTTAAGTACCGTTCTCAGTTTGGAAGCGAGCTCTTTGAGCAGTGAGATCATTGAGAAGACGCTGGTTCTCATCGTCCTTGGCCTTCACTTCACTGAGTTGATCCTCAAGTACACGGTTTACTTTTTCAAGGTTGGCCTATAAGGACAAGTATTGGTATTAAGACTTATCTACTTAAAATGTAATTATAACAGAGTGAAAAAAAATAAAATAATCTGACCTTGGATTTAGAGATGTTCTCAAGGTTGCTGGCGAGATCATCAATCTCCATCTTAAACTCACTCTTCTCTTTCTCCAGCTTTTGCTTGACACGCTGCAGGTTATCAATTTGTTCCCCAAGCTCAGCAACGCTGTCTGCTTGCTTTTTGCGCAGAGCAGCAGCGGTGGCTTCATGTTGAAGGGTGGCTTCTTCCAAGTCACGTCTCAGTTTCTGGAACTCAGCTTCACGTTTCTTGTTCATCTCAATCTGAGCAGATGTTGCACCTCCAGCCTCTTCAAGTCTTTCACTAATCTCTTCTAGTTCCCTGGAGAGATCAGCCCTCTGTTTCTCAACCTTTGCACGTGCTGCACGTTCTGCTTCAATTTCCTCCTCAAGTTCTTCAATGCGAGCCTGAAGAACCATAACTGATTACTACACAGAATCTAAAATATTGATTACAAAAGTGAATGATTTGATAGAAACAGATATACCTGAAGTTCCTTGATCTTCTTCTGCAACTGAGATCCAAGAGACTGCTCATCTTCTATTTTGCTTTGCAGCTGGCTAATTTCAAATTCCTTCCTGTATCAGATACATGGAAGACATTTAGTCACTTATTTGAAAGTACTGAACGAATAATAATGATAAAAATAAAGAAATAATACTAACTTCTTGAGTTTTTCCTCAGTTTGCTGTTTGTCATTTTCAAGATCCATTACAGTTTCCTGGGAAAGCTTCAGATCACCTTCAAGTTTCCTCTTGGATCTTTCAAGGTCAAGACGAAGCTTCTTTTCTTGTTCCAGAGAACCTTCCAGCTATAAAATAAAAACGTATGTTGAGATCCGGTCCTAGTGATAAACCGCAATAATGTTTGTAGATTCTGATAATGTTAATAAAACACTATTTTAAACACGTGCTTACATCATCTACTTGCTGTTCCAGCTTAGTCTTGGCCTTTGACAAGGTATTGACTTTGTCCTCCTCAGCCTGCAGGTCATCCAGTGTTTGCTGGTGAGCCTCTTGGAGTGCTTTCTTCTCCTTGCTAACCTTGGAGATATTCTCATCAAGTGTTGCCATTTCCTCTGTGAGGTTCTTAACCTGAAGTTAAAATGAAAAGCGTTAAATCAAAAGCTCTTTTCTTGTCAAGCAGTAAGTATGACATGTGGGATTGCATTGAAATCTTCATACTTTGTTCTCGGTGGCATGCTTCTCCTTTTCTACTTTGGCCAAGGTGAGTTCCAGGTCATCAATGTCTTTCTTCAGCTCAGAGCATTCATCTTCCAGTTTCCTCTTCTTGGCTGTGAGTTCAGCATTGCTTTCTTCTTCATCTTCAAGTCTCTCTGTAATCTCTTTGATTTTAGATTCCAGTTGGATTTTGTTCTTGATGAGGCCTTCACATCTTTCCTCTGCATCAGCCAAAGTTTCACCTTCCTGTTGAGTTACAGATTTATATTACAAAGGTGCATTGCCATCTTTTGCAGAGATAGATTAGATAGATAGATAGATAGATAGATAGATAGATAGATAGATAGATAGATAGATAGATAGATAGAGAGACCAATATTAATTATTTACTTACTGACTGAACCTGCAGCAGTAAATCATTCTTCTCCTGCAGTAGGGAAACCATTTTCTCTTCTAGTTCCTTCTTTTTAGCTTCTGATTTCACAAGGGCTTCCTTGGTCTTCTCAAACTCTTCCTTCATGTTTGCCATCTCCTTCTCAGTTTCAGCACTCTTCAAGAGAGGTTTAATCTTGAAGTACAGTTTCATCCATGGCCAGTGTTTGACATTCATGAATGACCTGAGGTTGTACTGAATGACGAAGATTGCCTCCCTATTTGAGATTAGAGGGTTAAAGAGTAAATTTTTGTTGGATGGTAACTGCTTCCACAGACTATTTTTGTTTTCAGGGAAATAGATTACTACCTTCTTTCGACCATTTTCTTGAACTCTGTTCTCATCAAGAAACCTCTGCAAAGAGCTTGAGTGCGGGTAATAAGTTGTGCCAACTTGTCATCTCTCATTTCTTCCAGGGTACCCAGAAGACCAGCTTTAAAGAACACCTGCAAACCAGTAAGTTTATGATTAAATGTTCTAAAAAATAATCATGTAATATAACTTTAAATGCTGTAATACATGTTTTTATACCTTTGTGTGGCCAAATTTGTATTGAGTGTGATCAATATCAATAGAGCCAAGCAGCTTCTCAGAAGCCTTCTTGCTGTCAATAAACTGCCCATCTGGAATTGCGCTGGCGTTCAACACTTTGTAACTGTATGTAAGAAAAAGAGAGAAAAATATAATTTTGACACCTTTGTGGGTTTACTAAGATATAATGTGATTTTATGATCAACCTTTTCCTGTATTTTTTTCTTTAAAATTATATTTTTAATGAAAGTGTAACTTCTGAACTTAATGGAATGTAGCAACTTTTTGAGAAAATAATATTGTAAGTATTCCCAATATATTTTGTTTCAAATCCATCCAAACAGCTGATAAAGTAATTTTTTACATTTTAGATTTTGGAAGTTTGGTGGCTTTTATCATTGCGTGCTTCCAAAACAATGAAGTCATTTGACACAAAAATGTAATTTATTTTATAAAAATTAGGAAAATCACCGTTGTTTGAAGTCACCATAGAGGATCCTGCTGGGGAATCCTTTTCTGCAGATTCTAATACCTTCCAGCACACCGTTACATCTCAGCTGGTGGATGATCAGATGGTTTTCCATGATACCTGTCGGTGGAAATTGCAGTTTTAACACATTAGGGACACTCATCCTGGAGAGGAATCTGAGTGTATATAAAAATACTACATGTAAACAAAATCTTTACCAGGAGTCTTGCTCTCATTTGGAATCAGACAACGCACAAAGTGTGGGTGAGTGCTCCTCAGGGTGCTCATCAACTTGTTCAGATTTTCCTGGGGAACATTGCAAAGCAAATCAGTTCTCCTACATAACAAAATCACCCAAGTACACAAGAATGCTTATAAAACCACACAAAAGGCCAGACTGTCACTCACAACGTGGCCCTGGCATTTTAAGACCAGCGGCCGATTGCTGGATATGCATGGCCACATTTTTATCCCCATGTAGCATGCAGACAGACTTATTTAACACCAGTTTATATATATAGAATGGTGTTAAATAAATAACATTTTATTGCCACTTGTATTGGAGCATTCAATTATTTAAATTGGATGTCTTTTACATTTTTTTTTTAAATAATAATATTATTCTTAAGTTATGCATCAAATAAAAATATACTGACCCTGAATAAAGCAGATACAGTTTGGAAGGAAGATCCCTTCTTCTTCTTTCCACTCTTTGCTTCGGCTGTTTAAAGGAAATTAAAAATAATGATATAATATTAAATAGGTGCATGGGCCAGTTCTCTGGCTATTTTCAGGGCAGATGTCCAATACCCACCATCAGGATTAGCGTAGCTTGAATAGAGGAAGGACAAGAGCTTCATTGGTGATTTCTGGTACAGCTGGACAACAGACTCATTGAGGGGATCCTTGTTCTTCTCCAGCCAGCCAGAGATGTTGTAATCCACGGTACCAGCATAGTGGACCAGAGAGAAGTGAGCTTCAGCCTTTCCTTTGCCAGGCTTGGGCTTCTCAAAGTTCTTGCACTTGCCAAGATGTTGTTCATACAGCTTGTTCTTGAAGGAGGTGTCAGTGGCCTTGGGGAACATGCACTCTTCTTCAAGGATTGAAAAGATACCCATTGGCTGAAAGGAAAAACATTAGTGAGCTTATTTCAATGTCACCGAGTAATGTTTTATGGCTAGTTGGGTAGTTTTCATCTCAGGAACCCACCTTCTCAATGAGCTCAATACAGGCAGCGAGATCCATACCGAAGTCAATGAATTCCCAGTCAATGCCTTCCTTTTTGTATTCTTCTTGTTCCAGGACGAACATGTGATGGTTGAAGAACTGCTGCAGTTTTTCATTGGTGAAGTTGATGCAGAGCTGCTCCAAGCTGTTGAACTGTAGATGGTAGAAAGTGGTTTTACGACATGTTGGCTATTTGTTCCGGAAACATTATAAAGGACATTTAAATGAATATGGACTTACATCAAAGATTTCAAAGCCAGCGATATCCAGGACACCAATGAAGAACTGTCTTGGTTGTTTAGTGTCCAGCTGCTGGTTGATACGTGTGACCATCCACAAGAACAATTTCTCAAACACGGACTTGCAGAGGGCACCAACAGAGTTGTTAACCTGAAAAACACAGTCATTTGAAGAGTTTCAGGCCATTAAAAGAAATCTATCAGTCGATCAAAAGAAATATTTGAATATTTAATGAATAAATACCTGTGGAACAGTCTGTCCTTTTGTGACAAACTCATTGCCGACCTTTACTCTTGGGTAGCACAGAGCCTTTAGCAAATCGGAAGAGTTTAAGCCCATCAGATAAGCAATTTTGTCAGCAACTGAAAAGTGAAGATGCAAAATATTTATATATATGTACAACATGGACAAACTGTAGAAAGGATAACTCATGGATATGAATATAGATAGTGAATGGATAGTTTCCTGTCTGTTTCATGTGAAATGATACAAACCTTCTGTGCCATCGGGTTCAGCCTGCTCCTCTCTTTGTTTCTGCTTGAATTTCATGTTACCATGGTGCATGACGGCTCCTGTCAGTTTGTAGATGCCTTGCTTTTCTTCTCCGTTGAAGCCCAAGATGTCAATGGCAGACTGGGGGTAAAACAAGTATAAAAATCAAACCTGTATTCATAGTATTATTGTAAGGATGTTTTCCTACAGATATTGTAATATACTGCTGTGGAATAGGATGGTGTGATATACATCAATAATTGATAATACTTACGTCAGTGGCCAACAGTTCCTCTTCATCATCAATACTCTTCACAACAATCTCACCTTGGCTGATGGAAGGGTAGTCGTATGGGTTGGTTGTAACAAGAAGCATTTCTGAAGAAAAGAAAGCAAAGCATACAGTACAGCGTTATGACATTATTATTATGACTTATGGGGTATATATTGTTTGTTTATTACAGGACCATAATATATATACTGCCCAGGTGGATCTAGTTGTTTAACTTGTTTTGGAGACGTGAAAAAAGTTTTAATTACCAACGACTTCTGGTTTCTTGTTTGTCAGGATCTGGTAGAAGATATGGTAGCTTCTCTCAGCAGACAGCTGGAAGGTTACTCTGGATTTCTCCAGCAGATCTGCATAAAGAAACGTTCATGAATGATCACATGAAATGGTGGAAACAGAGTAAAAAGAAACAAAAACAGAAATATACACGGAATCTTACATGTTTCAATATCTGCTGAAGACAGTTTTCCAGAAGTTCCGAAGTGGATTCTGATGAATTTACCCTAAAAGTGACAATGAGAGTTCAGAAAATAAAGTAACAACGGGGAAATTATATGGCTTGAGGAAGAAGAGAATATTACTTACGAAGCGAGAAGAGTTGTCATTTCTCACTGTCTTGGCATTACCGAAGGCTTCCAGGAGAGGGTTGGCCTGGATAATTTGATCTTCCAGAGTTCCCTGTCAAAGTTAAACATTTATTAATATGGTAGACTAGTTCAACTTTGATATTAGCCTTGGCCCTTCACATTAAAGACACAAATAGGGATAATTTTAAGAACAATAAAAGGAAACAGGATTGGATAAGGTGATGGAAGAGGAAAACTGGAAAAACACAGGGGAGGATGGAAGAAAAATGGAACAGGTAGGCAAGAAAACCCCTCCATAAAAAATGATCAAGAACTGATTAAGACCTGAGTGTTATATTAGAAAAAAAATGGATGAACGAGGTGGTTCTTATCAAATTCTATGTTTCTATTATATGAGTCGGGGGAAAAAAACTTAAATGGGACATATTGGAGAATGAAATCATCTGGAAGAAGAGCTGTGATGAGTGTATTGGTCTGTGTAGCATTCTATTTCTGGAGTGTTATAGTTGACTACAGCTGATGCTCTAAAATATTACCTTCATACTGTTGGCTAGCTCCTTCTTTTTCCCACTGTCTCCAATAGCAGCAATTGTTGCAAAGTACTGGATGACACGTTTTGTGTTCACAGTTTTTCCTGCACCAGATTCTCCACTGGGGATTAAATAAAGAGTAATATATGACTTGGAGAACATGCAAATAAATGGCTGAATTCAAACAAATGATTTTCCTTTTACTTACGTGATCAGGATAGACTGATTTTCACGATCTGCAAAGTAAAAGATGGGGATTTGTAGTAGGTAAATCATAGACTATAGTTTATATATATTTATAAATTCTATATATTTTTTTTAAATCACAATCAGTTTTACTATAAAGTAAGGCTATGTACCTGTTAACATGGACTGATAGGCGTTATCAGAGATGGAGAAGATGTGTGGTGGAGCTTCCATACGCTTCTTTCCTCTGTAGCCGGCAACAACCTCAGGGTTGTACACTGGCAGCCACTTGTAGGGGTTTACAGTGACGCAGAAAAGGCCGGAGTAGGTCTAAATGTAAGAATAAACATTTTATGCTCTCTGATCATCTGTGCGTGATAGGCAATCATTCCAGGGGCAAAGTCATGGAGAAATCTTGCATGTTTTGCTTTACAGATATTTATGGGTCTACTACTCAAGACAAAGAATACAACTAATTTTAATGATTGGAATATGATACAAGGCCAGGTTTAGCTTGCTCCGTTAATTAAAACACAGTGCTGTCATAAACAAGAACAAGTATTTTGATGTGACTGTGTGTTAACTATTGTCACCTGAGATGGGTTAAAGCGAACTTACATAGATCATCCATGCTGCATAACGTTCTTTGAGGTTATACAACACAGAGGCTTCATTCAGATGGGTCATCATGGCCATGTCTTCAATCTTGTCATACTTGGGAGGATTTTGGGGGTAAACCTGGCTTTCTTTCACAGTTACGGTCTGGAATAAAGAAAAAAAAAAGGTTAATTTGAATGTATCACCAGCAGCTACCACAAACAATGTTAAATAACTCTTCGAATTACCCTTCCATCTTCGGTCTTCACAGTGAGTTTTCCGTCTTCCCGGGCTGTGACTAAACCTTTGACGTAGAGTTCCTTTTGATCGTCTACAAAGCAGGTGTTCTTGGCATCGAAAGGCCTGTTCTGGGCCTCCAATCTTTCTTTATCTGATTTACGGAGAAAAGGAGCAGCCGGTCCAAAGACTGCCATCTCCCCGTCGCCCGACATGATTGCTGGTGCTGGTACCTAGAACAAATATGTAGCAGTGAATTTGATTTGAATTTTGTAAGGAATAATTTGGAAACCTTAAGTTAAAAACAAAATGTGGATTAACTTGTGTTCAAACAACTTTTTAATGTACAGAACATATACGGGAAAACGTATAACAGTTGTATCTACATCAATCAAAATAAATACCAAACTGAGTGGGCACAACAAAGATAATTAAATATAAATAAGATGTCCATATAACATAGAAACATGTAATTTGCCTAGGTGATACATGTTTAAATTCCCTCACTATGTTAACCTCTGCCACCTCTGCTGGGAGACTGTTCTACTTATCTTGCACCCTCTCAACTTAAACTTCCTTACATTACATATAAGCCTCTGACCCTCTAGTTTTACATTATGACTTCCCTCCTGTACTTTGTTAAATCCCTTTAAGTATTTAAAAGTTTCTTTGGCATCCCTTTTTCTTCTCTCCTTAATAAATGGAATATCTTTTATTTTCCTAATTATCACACAGCTGACAATGAATTATCTTTAGGTTTATGCAATTTAGGGTGAATTTTTGTTCTTTTGACTTACCCTTTACTGCTGCAGGAAGAAAAAAATGGGTGTTCCCCTAAAAATAAACAAAAAAGAAAAAAAACTATTATTATTACTATGAACTGTTGTTTCATCATCCTATGTGTTTGTAGCACTTAGTTAACTTAATGGATACATTTAAACCCCAAAAATGTATTCTACAAATTTAATAAAGTGCTGCAATAATTAATTTATGCCACAAAAATATTACTTTGCAACAAGTTCCAGCCCAGGAAAATGATAGTAATGAATATATAATTTTAGAGCACTCTTTAGTATATGTAGTTTAAAGATTTTTACCAACTCTCAGCCAGCAAGTACTCACCAGCAAACTAGGAATAACGACGGAGAACCCAAGCAAAGCTTATATAGTGTGTCCATCTGCTAGCTCAGCTCTCTCTACTTATGGAAAGGGTCTCCACATTGCCTTAACTGTGCACTTAAGCACAACGATGTCTGTTCATCACAAGTAAAAATAACTTCCACAATTCGGTAGGAGACTCCCAGAGATGGTTAAAGCATCTGTTCTAATGTGAAACCTGCCACTAGGGTTAGCTTTCAAAGTAAATTAAAAAAAAAATGTGTGCAAATGCAGTTCTTTCCTATACCTACATTGAAAAATCAAGAATAGCGGTTTATTATTTCTGCAGAGAGAGAAAGCCACTTGCTTGATTCTTGATAGTATATATAATTATATGTATGTATGTATGTATTTATATGTATAAAGCTCAGGATGGCTGTGTTAGTCCAGTATTGACAATTGAAGAAACAAATAATGATTACTGCTCTATAAAGTGCCTTTTTATTGGACCAACATTCAATTTTAAGGATGAGCTTCTGAAAGTCTCAACCACCCTTTATCCAGTATTGCGTTTGACTTTAAATGGAATGTTAGTCCAATAAATAGATATTCTTTTATATTGCAGTATATATATATAGATATATATACTCAAAATAATAAGTACTGCAATATAAAATACCCTTTGTGTGTGTGATATATATATATATATATATATATATATTATCAAGCATTGGTCACTTCCTCTCTCTGCAGAAATAATAAACCGTTATTCTTGATTTATTAAATTTACACTTTAAACAAGATCCAAGTTCCAAGAACACATTGTGCATTGTAACCAAGTTTATGGACGATTTTGTTCCTTATGTGTTACATTTTTTAATCAGATAACTCCCACTTTTTGGTGTTTTAAGAATTTTCTTGAGTTAAAAAATGAGAATACATTTGTAATGTAAATAATCCTACTGGTTCACAGATCAAAACAGCTATGCGATCTTTTTTTAATTTTTCTGAAGTAATAAAAAAAAATTATATTATATATATTCTATAACTGTGCTCTTTTATATAAGATATATATATATTCAGGAATTGCCATCTATAAAAAAAAGAATAGCAGCCCACGTTGACACCCCTCCCAACATTTGAATGGAGCCAAAGAGGTACAATTTTAAAGTTAGAGAGGTGTCTAGTGAGTAAAGTTTATAACGCTTTATGTGACAACGTCATCCTTTGCTAACTATATAATTGAATAAGACAGAACAATGAATATCTTTTACACGATATAATGTCTAAAGCCGTTTTCTGCTGTTTGTGACTTTTATGACTATAGAACCTTGTGAGATCCTTATACAAACATTCTGAGCTTGTGGAAAAGAGGGACACCAGAGGAGGAAGGAGGGGCAGAGGGATTTGGGTCCCAAAGAGGGACTGTCCCTCCTTAAATGGGAAGTTAGGACATTGCATCTGTGCTTCCACGGCGAGATCAAATAACATCCTGCTTCTGTCCACGCTAGCTTGCTAATTTTGCCACAAAATGGGTGTACCCTTCTAAGGTGGCTAGAGCAGCATAATCCAGGTGGAGGACTGTCCTCATTAAATCAGATGTTTCTCTTGTCTCTCCACAATTCTTTTGCAAGGCACACACCATATTTATTTAAACATAATCAACAATTCAGGGCTGGACCGGCAATTCCGAGGCTGTCCTGACACGTTAAATCCAGCAGCTGTCTGTATAGGTCCGCATAGGTGCGGCCAACGGCTGGATATCCGCTACAGCACACAACACTTTTATACTCGCATAGTGTGCAGACAGGCCGAACCCGGAATTCAGGCCACCACCACGTCACTATTAATTATAACTGATTACATTTTTTAATCCTCACCGTAAAGTACTAAAATGACTACTTCATAGTATGAAACGCTTTTTCTTCTCAGTTCCCTTCAGTTGTCTTTATTATGATAAATGTAAGGCATATGCTCACTATATTAGGTCTGTTTTAAATGACCATGTAACCTCTTGAAGGTGTGAGAAGATTTACATTTTAACACATTGAGTGTCAAATGTTTGGTATGGAGAAGAGCACTTGTGAATATGACCACTATGTAAAAGCATTTAACAGCAAGTACTATTACCTCTGTGTCATTTGAACGCCTGAAAAAAAGATATTTTGGGAACCCCTAAATTAAAGGACTACATAAATAGAAAACCGATAATATTGTTTTCTCACCTAATCTAGGGTGCCTTGGTATGGCAGAGGAATGCTAAAATCTGGGACATTGGAATCGGATAACAACTTCTGCAAATACCCACATGAGAAGGAGACAGGACTGGGGACAACATGTAAACTAAGGAAAGGGTGTTGTGAAAATGGTCAAGGCCTCAACAGAAGGACGTAGACGTTAATCACAAAAAGAGTAAATTGGGAACAGAAGTTAGTAACATCACAACTGGTAAATCCCCAGCTTGAGGAATGGAACACCTTGTGTTGCGAAGAAAGGCGAGAGATAGGATATGATAGCATTATAGAAATACATACAGGGACGATACCAGCCATTTTCTGATGATGTGTTTATTAATAGGACTGTACAACTAACAAGATATCATCCACTCAAATGTAAAACAGCAAAGATTTATCTAAAGTAAGGACAGTAGGGATGTGGAAGTCACTATGCACAGACATTGTGCTATTACATTTCATAGATGCCTTTAAATACAGGCTAGATGACTTTTTAACAAAATACAATATACAGGAATATAACTGTTCATAAGGACAAGATTAGTTATAGCTTTTGTCTTCCTTTTGGGCAGAATTTGAAAATGATTCAAGGTGGTTTTTGCCTTCGTCTGGAACAACAGCAAGGTTGAACTTGATGGACTTTCTTTCCTCAACCTAAATGACTATGTTACTATATTATGTTAAGTGTGGCTTACTTTTGTCCCTGTAGTAGCCTGTTAGCAATGAAATTGAATAGGGATACCAAATTGTCAACTTTTGTGTATACATAAAACCATAGAATTTGACAGCATATAAGAACCATCTCGCCCATCGTGTCTGCTCATTGTTCCTGATGTAAAGACTCAGACCTTAATCAGTCCTTAGTTTTCTCTCAGATTCAGGATAGCCATATGTCTATCCCATACATGTAGAAATTTCCTCCCTGTAGTAACCACTATTATTTCTGCCGGGGGGCTTTCCACTGATCTGCCACCTTGTAAAAGTGCAGCAACCATCGGTAGCATTTTAGTAGTTGCTATGGCAATTCTACTACTTTTACAGATAATTATCACTAGAATTGCTCTTTATAAGCAACCCTCAATATATTGTGTTTTGAGCAGGAGGTTCAGCAGCATGTTGTGGTTCACTAGTGAGATGGGATTAAAGAATAGAAAAATCATCAGACCGCATCAGCAAAATGTCTTCCGGAGGTTGTCTTCAAGGTGATTTTTGACAAGTGATTGAACCATCCTAGACCCACACCAAGCATGTTGGAGTAATGCAGAGCCTGCTTGCAGTATTCATGGCGCTATTGTCATAGAAACAATATGGAAAATGTCCTGAAATAAACCTACAAAACCGGACATCAGCTTGTTCCAACTAATAGATCAAGACGTCTTACTAGGATAATTACTCCGACAGTTCTAAAGTTATCTTATTTAAATATTTTCCTTTAAACGTCAGTAGTACAAGATATTTTGTAAAAAGTCTGAGTACACTTTAAAAATAACTTTTGCAGTAGTCTTATAGCTCAGATCATCTAAAGATGGTCGAATGTTTTCATTTTTAAACCATGGCGGTGACCAGTGGATAGCATCATGTTTTTGGAGTGGTTTCAGAGTCCACAGCAATTTCATAAAGACTACTCCCTGCAGTGATGGCAAATGCTGTAGATATTATATTTCAAACATTCTCTTCCAGATTCGGTAAAGGAAGATCACCACATATACCATGAGATCCTTTTTACGCTTTACATGTATTGTTGTTTAAGGGGAATAATAATACTGAATAAAACAGGCAAAAAAGACAGAATCACCTTTTCTTGTCAAGAAAAACACTTCTTACATAAGATGGTAGCTTTTTTTTATTACAAATGACCACATGTCAGTCTTATAGAAGATGCAAATCAGATCTCTAAGCAGCATTTCTGGACCAGTGGAGAAGGGGGATATGACTGTCCTATGCAGTAATGCTTTGTGTTCCTCTCATTCATCGGTCATGTTTACAACTTTGTATCAGGTATATAAGCAGAGGTGAGACTTTATTGCTTCCTTTTCAACCAGGATCGGGCAGGGAGAAGATCTGTAACTTTCCTTCCCTCCTGCCTGGAACAGATTGCTAAGAAGACTAATATTGGTATCCGCAACAGCGTAAATTGGGAGAGACCAATCCAGTGACGTCCAATACAACTGGTTTGAAGCTCTTGGTGAACATTATGGGTGTATCTGCCTGCCGTGCTAACTTGGTCGTCAGCTGGCAGTGGTTTGTTCCTCAATTTCTCTGGTGATTAACATGGATTAATATCCTGTTTAGTCACAGCTTCGGTTGGAGGACCCCTTGCCATCGCCTAAGAGGACTATATGGTATCCACAACTGCGGAAATTGTCAGAGACGAAGACAGTGTGGGCTGATGAGTAAAACCTGGTTTGAAGCTCTTGGTGCATTCGTTGGGTGTAACTGCCTGATGTGCTAAATCAGCCATCAGCTGGCAAGTGGTTAATGTCCTCAAGGTGGAATATTCTATTATATGAAGTGTTGGGCAATACTGTAATGTGTGTTGAGCCTGGAAAATCCACCATGTGCTGTTTTGAGCAACTATTTTACTACTTTGGTTGATCCCTATGTGGAAATATTACAGACTTCCATAAGATAATCTTATCACAGGACCAGTTAGCTCTAACTAGTAGTTTAAATTGAACAAATAGTTTACGTTGAATCGGTGAAGGCATAAAAAGATACATGTATGTGTGTGTTTACCTGACAATATGTAAGGTTGGAAGAGCTGCTGAACAGAGTCAAGAAATATTTGTACCCTTGCTTAATGTAGAGGATGAAGTGAATAGCAAATGCATGTGATTACTCAAAAGATGAACTTAGATGTTGAAATATACATAGCATTATTTTAATGCTGGTAATTAGCAATAACTAAAAGAAGACAGGACAACGTACTTAAAAGTTTCAAATATCAAATTTATGTAGGGGTATATTATAAGGGAAACGTTGGGGGGAAATGTAAAAGATGAGAGAAATTCACATTTTGCAAGTTTCTCCCTCTTCTGTCACGCATGGTTGTTCATTCTTCGCTCTCCTTCTGTAGAATAAGTAAGAAAGCTATTAGTTTATATCTGTAACAGTAAAGGTTTCCATTGTACGGTTTTTGATTTCTACAGCACCATTGATAATGACATATTCATAAGCCCTAAAAACGGGTTTTATTGGTGAAGGGCACCACTAGATGCATACCTTGCCACCAATGTCACGGCTCTTAGCTCTGAGCTTGTTCACTTGGGACTCTGCAATGTCTGCTCTCTCCTCTGCTTCTTCAAGCTCGTGCTGCACTTTCCTGAAACGACCCAGGTGGATATTGGCTTGTTCCTCCTGAGAAAGAGCAAAACGGGAAAATATGTAAGCAATTATCCTCTGAAAGTGGTTGAAAACTTCAACCTGCAAATTCCATTTAGTGGTTTTAAAGTTTGTCAACACTAGAAACTACAATATTGTCTATAACCAGGAAATTGAATAAAACCATTCGGTTTTTCAGTACTTACAGATTCCTCGGCCTGCCTCTTGTAGGCTTTTACTTTCAGCTGCAGTTTGTCTACCAGATCCTGCAGTCTCAGGACATTCTTTCTGTCTTCCTCTGTCTGCAAGATGGAAAAAAATGATAGATTTTTTTACAAAGAGCAGTGACATGTTAAGAGATGAAAAATATCTTTGGTTAAAAATATAATGTGAACAATGTTATATATGTTATCAACTAGTTCCAGAACAAGTGGTATTTAAACCACTGTTGTTTTAGTTATTTCTAACCTATCAGTATACCTTTTACTTTTATTCTAGAAACCATTGACTATTGTGATTACCTGATATGTCAGCTCCTTCACTCTTCTCTCATATTTGCGAACGCCCTTCACTGCTTCAACACCGCGCTTCTGTTCATTTTCCAGTTCATTTTCCAGTTCTCTTACCTACAGATTCAAAATGAATAGAAAAACCATTAAACTTGATCTACAGTATATAAATATATATATAATCTCATTTATCCTACTACTGTATTGTCATACATACTCTAGACTCAAGCTTCTGGAGCTGCTTCTTTCCTCCCTTCAAAGCCAACTGCTCAGCTTCATCCAGACGGTGTTGCAAGTCCTTCACGGTCTGCTCAAGGTTCTTCTTCATTCTCTCAAGATGAGCGCTGGTGTCCTGCTCCTTCTTCAGCTCCTCTGCCATCAGGGCAGCCTTTGGTAAAATGTATAAAATAAATGAGTAAGAACAACTTAAACAACTGAGAGAATGGAAAGTAGACTGCTAAAAGATAAAACATACATCTGTGATGGCCTTCTTAGCTTTCTCCTCAGCATTTCTGGATTCTTGGATAGACTCCTCAGCCTCATTCTGGAGCTGAGCAATGTCATTCTCAAGCTTCTTCTTGCTGTTGATTAGGCTGGTGTTCTGGAATAATGAAGAAAATAGTTTAATATCCGGTTTAGGCATGTTCCATGAATGCGAATTATTTGGTTTGTGTGGAATGTGTTTTACCTGTGAGTGCAGAAGCTGTACACGCTCGCTTGCATCAAGAAGCTCTTGTTCTGCAATCTTGCGGGATCTCTCAGTCTGTTCCAGAGCAGACCTAATCTCCTCAATTTCAGCTTGCTGCAGGTTATTTCTACGTTCAATCACAGCAACCTGTTCCTTGAGATCTTCCTGTCCTCTGAGTGAATCATCCAGCTGAAGTTGGACTTCCTATAAGACAAAATATGACACAGTAAGCAATTTGTTACACTATAAGAGATAAAGGCTCCTTTAATTTCCATAAAGTGACAAAAGGTATACCAATCTTTACCACCCTTCAGAAATAACTGGCTCTGAAAATATTTCCAAGTACTTAATCATGATGAGATAATGCTGGGGTACCTTGTATTGAGCCTGGATATTTCTGAGCTGTTTCTGTGCATCTGCAGCCTGGCGGTTGGCATGGCTGAGTTGGATTTCAAGCTCATTCAAGTCTCCCTCCATCTTCTTCTTCAGTCTCAGAGCGTCGTTTCTGCTTCTGATCTCAGAGTCTAGGGTGCTCTGCAGAGTATCAATAACTCTTTGGGTGTTCCTCTTCAGCTGTTCAATCTCTTCATCCTTCTCTGCGACTTTCCTGTCTACCTCTGATTTCACCTGGTTCAGTTCAAGCTGAATGCGCAGAATCTTGGCTTCTTCGTGTTCCAAAGATCCCTTTTATTGCAACATAAGATAAATGTATTATTGTTTGGGAAATGTCTAATAGTTCCTATCAAATCAAACACTAAAGGATAGTAAGGAAATTAGATTGCTCCAGCCTCCAATGATATCGAACAAATACCTCTGCTTCCTCCAGGGCGGCCTGAAGATCACTCTTCTCCTGCTCAACCTGCTTCTTGGATTTTTCAAGTTCAATAACAGATTTTGCAGATTCACCAATTTGTTCAGTCAGATCTGAGATCTCCTCTGAAAAAAATGGCACATAAATTAATTAACCTCCTCAATTGAAATGTTTCTTTGCTTACTATAAATGTCACCAACGGTCATGTGAATATTGGATAGGTATGTGCAGGACTACCTTGCCCCGGTGAGTGCACATCGCTAGAACAATATTAGTTGTAAGACATATCTCCGTATATTATAGGGCTATCATATGCATGTAAGGCCCCCAAAACACTTTTAATCCTATGCATCATTTTATGTAATTATTTTCTTCTGGGATATGTAGTTCTACATCCTTATAAACCTACAAGGATAGTGATCCGCACTGCCAGTCTTGCAGAGGTCTCACTTGATCATCTAAAAAACCAAAAATAAACTTACGTTGCAAGTTCTTGTTCTCCCGTTTTAGGGTTTCAACTTGTTCCAAGGACTCTTCATAAGCGTTCTTCAGCTTGAAGATTTCAGTGCTCAGGGTGCGGGACTCCTTCTGAACAGCCTCCAGCTCAGCCTGACCCTCCTCATACTTCTGTTTCCACTCTACCAAGACCTTTTAAATCAATCGGAACTGTTATAAGGTCTGAATTTTAGACATTTGCCACAAAACCACAACAGGATCATGTTTTCTTTGTACCTTATCGAAGTTCCTTTGCTTCTTATCCAGAGCAGCTGCTGCACTGTTTGCTCTCTCAACATCAACCATCAGGTCCTCAACCTCAGCCTGCAGCCTCTGCTTGGTCTTTTCCAAGGAGGCGCATTTAGAGTTCACGGCCTCTACCTGCTCTTCAGCATCCTGTAAACGCTGAGCAAGCTTCTTCCTGTAAATGCATCAACATTGTTAGTAAACTATTTAAACTTTTACATCAGATTTACATCAGATTTGTTTTGTAAGAACATACTTGGCCTCCTCCAGCTCCTCTGTGCGCTGAATGGCATCAGTCTCATATTTGGTCCTCCATTGAGCAACTTCACCATTTGCTTTGGACAAGGAGCGTTGAAGCTCAGCCTTGGCTTCTTGTTCCTCCTCATATTGCTCACGGAGCAAATCATTGTCGTGACGAGATGATTGCAAGGCATGAGCGAGGGCGTTCTTAGCCTGAGAAAATAACGTTAACCTTTATGTGTTATAATAAAAATGATATTTTTGCAAACACATTGTTGCTTGAGATATCTTAAAGACAATACTTCATAATCAAAATGCACTTTATCTTATGTACCCAGACTTAGACATTTTGGAGTTACCTTTGATTCCTCCTCCAGTTGTCTCTTGAGTTCTTCTACTTGTTGGGTAAATCCTTGCTTGCCTCTTGAGAGCTGTGAAATCAGTGATTCTCTCTCTTCAAGCTGACGGGAAAGTTCACCTGGAAGCAATTAGAAGATATAATAGGACATTGTTTACACTTTCTATTGTAACCAACAACAAAAAAATATTAATAAATCTATTCATAACATTAAATATTTTAAGTACCGTTCTCAGTTTGGAAGCGAGCTCTTTGAGCAGTGAGATCATTGAGAAGACGCTGGTTCTCATCGTCCTTTGCCTTCACTTCACTGAGTTGATCCTCAAGCACACGGTTTACTTTTTCAAGGTTGGCCTATAAGGACAAGTATTGGTATTAAGACTTATATACTTAAAATGTAATTATAACAGAGTGAAAAAAAATAAAATAATCTGACCTTGGATTTAGAGATGTTCTCAAGGTTGCTGGCGAGATCATCAATCTCCATCTTAAACTCACTCTTCTCTTTCTCCAGCTTTTGCTTGACACGCTGCAGGTTATCAATTTGTTCCCCAAGCTCAGCAACGCTGTCTGCTTGCTTTTTGCGCAGAGCAGCAGCGGTGGCTTCATGTTGAAGGGTGGCTTCTTCCAAGTCACGTCTCAGTTTCTGGAACTCAGCTTCACGTTTCTTGTTCATCTCAATCTGAACAGATGTTGCACCTCCAGCCTCTTCAAGTCTTTCACTAATCTCTTCTAGTTCCCTGGAGAGATCAGCCCTCTGTTTCTCAACCTTTGCACGTGCTGCACGTTCTGCTTCAATTTCCTCCTCAAGTTCTTCAATGCGAGCCTGAAGAACCATAACTGATTACTACACAGAATCTAAAATATTGATTACAAAAGTGAATGGTTTGATAGAAACAGATATACCTGAAGTTCCTTGATCTTCTTCTGCAACTGAGATCCAAGAGACTGCTCATCTTCTATTTTGCTTTGGAGCTGGCTAATTTCAAATTCCTTCCTGTATAAGATACATGGAAGACATTAAGTCACTTATTTGAAAGTACTGAACGAATAATAATGATAAAGATAAAGAAATAATACTAACTTCTTGAGTTTTTCCTCAGTTTGCTGTTTGTCATTTTCAAGATCCATTACAGTTTCCTGGGAAAGCTTCAGATCACCTTCAAGTTTCCTCTTGGATCTTTCAAGGTCAAGACGAAGCTTCTTTTCTTGTTCCAGAGAACCTTCCAGCTATAAAATAAAAACGTATGTTGAGATCCGGTCCTAGTGATAAACCGCAATAATGTTTGTAGATTCTGATAATGTAAATAAAACACTATTTTAAACACGTGCTTACGTCATCTACTTGCTGTTCCAGCTTAGTCTTGGCCTTTGACAAGGTATTGACTTTGTCCTCCTCAGCCTGCAGGTCATCCAGTGTTTGCTGGTGAGCCTCTTGGAGTGCTTTCTTCTCCTTGCTA
The DNA here is from genome assembly GCF_027358695.1 of Spea bombifrons. Lineage (NCBI taxonomy): Eukaryota > Metazoa > Chordata > Amphibia > Anura > Pelobatidae > Spea > Spea bombifrons. The sequence continues at coordinate 8,081,699 of NC_071094.1, forward strand.
ACCTTGGAGATATTCTCATCAAGTGTTGCCATTTCCTCTGTGAGGTTCTTAACCTGAAGTTAAAATGAAAAGCATTAAATGAAAAGCTCTTTTCTTGTCAAGCAGTAAGTATGACATGTGGGATTGCATTGAGAGCTTCATACTTTGTTCTCTGTGGCATGCTTCTCCTTTTCTACTTTGGCCAAGGTGAGTTCCAGGTCATCAATGTCTTTCTTCAGCTCAGAGCATTCATCTTCCAGTTTCCTCTTCTTGGCTGTGAGTTCAGCATTGCTTTCTTCTTCATCTTCAAGTCTCTCTGTAATTTCTTTGATTTTAGATTCCAGTTGGATTTTGTTCTTGATGAGGCCTTCACATCTTTCCTCTGCATCAGCCAAAGTTTCACCTTCCTGTTGAGTTACAGATTTATATTACAAAGGTGCATTGCCATCTTTTGCAGAGATAGATTAGATTAGATAGATAGATAGATAGATAGATAGACAGACCAATATTAATTATTTACTTACTGACTGAACCTGCAGCAGTAAATCATTCTTCTCCTGCAGTAGGGAAACCATTTTCTCTTCTAGTTCCTTCTTTTTAGCTTCTGATTTCACAAGGGCTTCCTTGGTCTTCTCAAACTCTTCCTTCATGTTTGCCATCTCCTTCTCAGTTTCAGCACTCTTCAAGAGAGGTTTAATCTTGAAGTACAGTTTCATCCATGGCCAGTGTTTGACATTCATGAATGACCTGAGGTTGTACTGAATGACGAAGATTGCCTCCCTATTTGAGATTAGAGGGTTAAAGAGTAAGTTTCTGTTGGATGGTAACTGCTTCCACAGACTATTTTTGTTTTCAGGGAAATAGATTACTACCTTCTTTCGACCATTTTCTTGAACTCTGTTCTCATCAAGAAACCTCTGCAAAGAGCTTGAGTGCGGGTAATAAGTTGTGCCAACTTGTCATCTCTCATTTCTTCCAGGGTACCCAGAAGACCAGCTTTAAAGAACACCTGCAAACCAGTAAGTTTTGATTAAATGTTCCAAAAAAGAATCATGCAATATAACTTTAAATGCTGTAATACATGTTTTTATACCTTTGTGTGGCCAAATTTGTATTGAGTGTGATCAATATCAATAGAGCCAAGCAGCTTCTCAGAAGCCTTCTTGCTGTCAATAAACTGCCCGTCTGGAATTGCGCTGGCGTTCAACACTTTATAACTTTATTTAAAAAAGAGAGAGATAAGATTAACATCTTCATGAGTTTACTAAGCAATAATGTGATTTGATGATGATCACATTTTGTCTGTATTGTAGATGGAAGTTTAACTTGTGAACTTAATGGAATGTAGCAACTATAGAAAATAATATAACCATTCCCAATATATTTTGGCTCAAATGCATCCAAATAGCTGATTATGTATTATCTTTTAATTTATAGATTATGAAAGTTTGGTGGCTTTTATTATTGCATGTAGTTTCAAAACAATAAGAAATATAACACAAATTAATTAAATTAAGGAAAATCACCGTTGTTTGAAGTCACCATAGAGGATCCTGCTGGGGAATCCTTTTCTGCAGATTCTAATACCTTCCAGCACACCGTTACATCTCAACTGGTGGATGATCAGATGGTTTTCCATGATACCTGTGGGCGGAAATTATGTTAAGTTTTATCACATTAGGGACACTCATCCTGGAGAGGAATCAGAGTGTATATAAAAATACTACATGTAAACAAAATCTTTACCAGGAGTCTTGCTCTCATTTGGAATCAGACAACGCACAAAGTGTGGGTGAGTGCTCCTCAGGGTGCTCATCAACTTGTTCAGATTTTCCTGGGGAACATTGCAAAGCAAATCAGTTCTCCTACATAACAAAATCACCCAAGTACACAAGAATGCTTATAAAACCCACAAAAGGCCAGACTGTCACTCACAACGTGGCCCTGGCATTTTAAGACCAGCAGCCGATTGCTGGATATGCGTGGCCACATTTTTATCCCCATGTAGCATGCAGACAGGCTTATTTAACACCAGTTTATATATATAGAATGGTGTTAAATAAATAACATTTTATTGCCACTTGTATTGGATCATTCAATTATTTAAATGGGATGTCTTTTACATTTTTTTTTTAAATAATAATATTATTCTTAAGTTATGCATCAAATAAAAATATACTGACCCTGAATAAAGCAGATACAGTTTGGAAGGAAGATCCCTTCTTCTTCTTTCCACTCTTTGCTTCGGCTGTTTAAAGGAAATTAAAAATAATGATATAATATTAAATAGGTGCATGGGCCAGTTCTCTGGCTATTTTCAGGGCAGATGTCCAATACCCACCATCAGGATTAGCGTAGCTTGAATAGAGGAAGGACAAGAGCTTCATTGGTGATTTCTGGTACAGCTGGACAACAGACTCATTGAGTGGATCCTTGTTCTTCTCCAGCCAGCCAGAGATGTTGTAATCCACGGTACCAGCATAGTGGACCAGAGAGAAGTGAGCTTCAGCCTTTCCTTTGCCAGGCTTGGGCTTCTCAAAGTTCTTGCACTTGCCAAGATGTTGTTCATACAGCTTGTTCTTGAAGGAGGTGTCAGTGGCCTTGGGGAACATGCACTCTTCTTCAAGGATTGAAAAGATACCCATTGGCTGAAAGGAAAAACATTAGTGAGCTTATTTCAATGTCACCGAGTAATGTTTTATGGCTAGTTGGGTAGTTTTCATCTCAGGAACCCACCTTCTCAATGAGCTCAATACAGGCAGCGAGATCCATACCGAAGTCAATGAATTCCCAGTCAATGCCTTCCTTTTTGTATTCTTCTTGTTCCAGGACGAACATGTGATGGTTGAAGAACTGCTGCAGTTTTTCATTGGTGAAGTTGATGCAGAGCTGCTCCAAGCTGTTGAACTGTAGATGGTAGAAAGTGGTTTTACGACATGTTGGCTATTTGTTCCGGAAACATTATAAAGGACATTTAAATGAATATGGACTTACATCAAAGATTTCAAAGCCAGCGATATCCAGGACACCAATGAAGAACTGTCTTGGTTGTTTAGTGTCCAGCTGCTGGTTGATACGTGTGACCATCCACAAGAACAATTTCTCAAACACGGACTTGCAGAGGGCACCAACAGAGTTGTTAACCTGAAAAACACAGTCATTTGAAGAGTTTCAGGCCATTAAAAGAAATCTATCAGTCGATCAAAAGAAATATTTGAATATTTAATGAATAAATACCTGTGGAACAGTCTGTCCTTTTGTGACAAACTCATTGCCGACCTTTACTCTTGGGTAGCACAGAGCCTTTAGCAAATCGGAAGAGTTTAAGCCCATCAGATAAGCAATTTTGTCAGCAACTGAAAAGTGAAGATGCAAAATATTTATATATATATATGTACAACATGGACAAACTGTAGAAAGGATAACTCATGGATATGAATATAGATAGTGAATGGATAGTTTCCTGTCTGTTTCATGTGAAATGATACAAACCTTCTGTGCCATCGGGTTCAGCCTGCTCCTCTCTTTGTTTCTGCTTGAATTTCATGTTACCATGGTGCATGACGGCTCCTGTCAGTTTGTAGATGCCTTGCTTTTCTTCTCCGTTGAAGCCCAAGATGTCAATGGCAGACTGGGGGTAAAACAAGTATAAAAAATGAAACCTGTATTCATAGTATTATTGCAAGGATGTTTTTCTACAGATATTGTAATATACTGCCGTGGAATAGGATGGTGTGATATACATCAATAATTGATAATACTTACATCAGTGGCCAACAGTTCCTCTTCATCATCAATACTCTTCACAACAATCTCACCTTGGCTGATGGAAGGGTAGTCGTATGGGTTGGTTGTAACAAGAAGCATTTCTGAAGAAAACAAAGCAAAACATACAGTACAGTAGTGGCATTATGACATTATTATTATGATTTATGGGGTATATATTGTTTGTTTATTACAGGACCATAATATATATACTGCCCAGATGGATCTAGTTGTTTAACTTGTTTTGGAGACGTGAAAAAAGTTTTAATTACCAACGACTTCTGGTTTCTTGTTTGTCAGGATCTGGTAGAAGATATGGTAGCTTCTCTCAGCAGACAGCTGGAAGGTTACTCTGGATTTCTCCAGCAGATCTGCATAAAGAAATATTCATGAATGATCACACGAAATGATGGAAACAGAGTAAAAAGAAACAAATCGGAAATATACACGGAATCTTACATGTTTCAATATCTGCTGAAGACAGTTTTCCAGAAGTTCCGAAGTGGATTCTGATGAATTTACCCTAAAAGTGACAATGAGAGTTCAGAAAATAAAGTAACAACGGGGAAATTATATGGCTTGAGGAAGAAGAGAACATTACTTACGAAGCGAGAAGAGTTGTCATTTCTCACTGTCTTGGCATTACCGAAGGCTTCCAGGAGAGGGTTGGCCTGGATAATTTGATCTTCCAGAGTCCCCTGTCAAAGTTAAACATGTATTAATATGGTACAAACTGGTCCAGCGTTGATATTAGCCTTGGAACTTCACCTTAATCCCAAAAATTGGGATCGTTTTAGAAAAAAAGAAGGAAACTAAATTGGATAAGGGAGTGGGAAATGGAAACTGGAATAACACCGAGGAGTATAGAAGAAAAATGGAAAAGAGAAGCAAGGAAAATCAGGAATGAAATAACGATATGAGAAGAGGGAACAACCTAATCGGATAAGTTGGAGAATGAAATCATCTGGAAAGTGGCCCCATGACCCCACATTATTTGATAAGAGCTGTGATGACTGTATTGGTCTGTGTAGCATTCTATTTCTGGAGTGTTATAGTTGACTACAGCTGATGCTCTAAAATATTACCTTCATACTGTTGGCTAGCTCCTTCTTTTTCCCACTGTCTCCAATAGCAGCAATTGTTGCAAAGTACTGGATGACACGTTTTGTGTTCACAGTTTTTCCTGCACCAGATTCTCCACTGGGGATTAAATAAAGAGTAATATATGACTTGGAGAACATGCAAATAAATGGCTGAATTCAAACAAATAATAACACATTTTACTTACGTGATCAGGATAGACTGATTTTCACGATCTGCAAAGTAAAAGATGGGGATTTGTAGTAGGTAAATCATAGTCTAGTTTATATATATTTTTAAATTCTATATATATATTTTTTTTAAATCACACTCAGTTTTACTATATAGTAAGGCTATGTACCTGTTAACATGGACTGATAGGCGTTATCAGAGATGGAGAAGATGTGTGGTGGAGCTTCCATACGCTTCTTTCCTCTGTAGCCGGCAACAACCTCAGGGTTGTACACTGGCAGCCACTTGTAGGGGTTTACAGTGACGCAGAAAAGGCCGGAATAGGTCTAAATAAACAATTTAAACATTTTATATCGTCCGATCTGTACATAATATAATAAATAATAAATAATGATTTCTGGAAAACAAAACAATAAACAACTCAAGCCCATTTAATGGGCCGAACTGTATTGTTACTCAAGAAAAAAAAATATAGATATATTTTGATGATTATTATATTATATTTAATCTGGTGGTCTATTTTCCAAAAGAAATAATAATATTGTTAATATTAAATTCGAGTAAATTATTGTTAAAAGCATACTTATTGAATCAATAAACAGTGCGAGCTACATTTTTGCAAAGAATAGTTGGCATAAACAACTGTAACTACAATTATAATAGCTATAGCACTGTGTATTAGCAATACATCAGATTTACTTTGATACGTATGAGGCCGGCAAATGCAAACTTACGTAGATCATCCATGCTGCATAACGTTCTTTCAGGTTATACAACACAGAGGCTTCATTCAGATGGGTCATCATGGCCATGTCTTCAATCTTGTCATACTTGGGAGGATTTTGGGGGTAAACCTGGCTTTCTTTCACAGTTACGGTCTGGAATAAAGAAAAAAAAGGTTAATTTGAATGTATCACCAGCAGCTACCACAAACAATGTTAAATAACTCTTCAAATTACCCTTCCATCTTCGGTCTTCACAGTGAGTTTTCCGTCTTCCCGGGCTGTGACTAAACCTTTGACGTAGAGTTCCTTTTGATCGTCTACAAAGCAGGTGTTCTTGGCATCGAAAGGCCTGTTCTGGGCCTCCAATCTTTCTTTATCTGATTTACGGAGAAAAGGAGCAGCCGGTCCAAAGACTGCCATCTCCCCGTCGCCCGACATGATTGCTGGTGTTTGTACCTGCAAGGCATATATTTCTGTGAATTACATTTCGACTTCAATGTATAAATAGCTAAATGTGTAGAAATACTTCCAAAAATTGGTAATTGTAATTGTCACATGACATTAAAGCTCTGATTCTATCATTCAGTTGTAAACCAGATGTAGACAACCTCCACACACTCCTGTTTCCTCTTTAAACGTGTAACTACAAATCCAAATTATGAGGCTTTTTCATAATACAACATTTTCAATAAAATACATTATTATATTTACAAAGAAAGAGGCAACATTTCAAAGACAAAATTAGATATATTGTATTCCCCTCTACTGGTTTGATTTGGTAAATTTTAATGGTAATGTTTAATCTACAACACTTTGTTCTTCCAGCCACACTTGGACATATTTTTGGTGATTGCTCATGTCAATTGTAGCCCTACAACATCTAGAAAACTCCCCCCACAAAACATGCAGTTCATTTTCTACCCTTAATTTAATTTAAAGTTCTGTTCTGAGAGCTGCCCCTTCAGCCAAAGGTGCAATCCCTGCTACCCAGCCCACTAATCCAACAAAATATTTTATGTCATTCTGTCCAACACCAAAATGGAACCAGTAATGGTATACACTGCTACTTCTGTAATGTCTAGTAATGGCCCAAAAATCTTAAAATAAGGGCAGCCTGGGCATCAAATATCATCTCCACACCACTGGCATCAGTCAGATAATAGTGCCATGTGCACAGGTACTGGCATCATATATTTACAGTACCAGTACCTTCCACTGTTTCATCTAGGTTTACCATTAAACCCAGTGGTTTCCCGTAAAGTTCCATCAGCAATGTAGTTTGCTCGACCTGCTAGGGCTCTGATGCATAGAAAGAAGCATGGCTTATCTTACACAAGTCTTTCTCATACAAACTTGATGTTTCGACACAAGAAAGAGAAGAAAGTTTTAATATTATAAGAAAAAAAAAAGACGTTACTTTTAACGGGCTTACCCTTCAGTGATGACTGGAAGAAAAAGTCGGATGTCCCCCCTAAAAAGAAGGAGAGTGAGACTAATGAAATAAATGGTAGACATTGTTATTTTTTACAGATTGCTATAGATTTGAAATCATAAAAGATCTGTTCTAGAAGTGAATAAGCATAATTTAATCATGAAAGGTTAGCCAAGAACTAAACAGTATGTGTTATGCATCTATGATATAATTTGGCTTTTGCTCTTCTATGTTGGAGAAGTGAGAAAAGTATTTTCTTGTAGTCGGTTCCGGCCCAGGTAGGAAAAATGGTTGTTAAATAATGTAGCCCCTAGACACAGTCTAATGTGTGCAGCATGAAGAAGTGGCCAGTACAAGACATCCAGCACTTACCACAAATAACGCCTAACCACTGAGAGCCTAAGACCCAGCTTATATAGTGTGTCCATCTGCTAACTCAGCTCTCTCTACTTATGGAAGGGGTCTTCACATTGCCTTAACTGTGCATGAAAGCCTAAACCTGTGTGTCCGTCACAAGTAAAAATAACTCGCATAATTTAGAAGGAGACTGACTACCCCAGGATGCTGGGAAGCATCTGCTCCAACATTAAGTGTGCGCTAGAATTAGTTTTTACTAATCAATCTAAATACCTTCAATGCTCAATACATATCATTCACATATGTGTTCTGCATTATATATTTATATATATACCGTATATATGTATAGAGAGAGAGTTAGCTGATCTGCTTTTTGATTCTTATGAGTGATATTTAGAAACCCTGTTACCTTGTCGGTAAATGTTTTAGCATCTGTTGGCAGTGTATATTACATACACCACAACATATGCTGTTCTAGGTAATATATATATATATATATATATATATATATATATATATATATATATAACTTTAGTGTACATTATGATAAAACATATTCTATGTTTTGAGCATGTCGTAACGGTGCTGTACATTGTGCATCAGCATATTACCTATGCTGTATTTAAAGTATATCGTATAAAGGCACTGTACACCGTGTATAAATATATCACATGAAGCCTTCTCAGTGTGGGTTCTATGACACAGAAACAAGCAACAACCAAGTCTTTGAGAGAACAGCTGCCACATAAGCTGTTCCCAGGGGCTACATAAATAGATAGTTTGGTGCCATCATAGATAGAAGCTTCGGAGATAAACTGAAACTGCCCTTAACATGCACATGTAAATTACAGATTATGTGCACAATGAGTATGGATCACCAACAGTTGTTTTATTTATTTTATATATTTCATTTCATGGGCAAATTACCCGTAATCTTATCACTTGTGGGTAGTAAGTAGCCTTATGAAAGCTCTACAACTTACAATGTTTATCCGTATATATATTTATACTTATAGATTGTAAGCTTATGAGCCGGACCCTCTTTACCTAATGTGTGTCTTAGTATGGTAGTTCTAGTTTTGTCAGACTTTGAATGTATGGACTGTAAGAAGCGGGGCATTAATTTTTGGCCCTATATACATAAATAATTATTAAATAATTATTATTATAATGAATGCACTTTTATTTCCAAATTCTATACCATCTCCTACAAAAACCATACCAAAAAACAAACATTCATTGTTTAGCATTTCTGGATCAGCTCGAAAGTTAATATCTATCTATCTATATATATATATATATATATATAGATATCTATACATACATACACACATACTGTATATGCGCTTACAACCAGGGATAGACAAATCTACATAGAATTTTGGAGCCTGAGAGAAATCTTTAGGAGCAATAAACTAGATGATGTTGCTAGAAATCAATGTAAGATGGAGCAAGGATTTAGACCCTGGCAGTAAATATTAGGAATCGTGGCTACATTTTTACATTAGGCTATCGTGGATAAAGTTCCTTTTAGCCACACTTCATGTGCATTAGCTTTTCTATTTTAGGATATTTAAAGAAGAATGTGTATTACATTACAATTATATTATATATATACAAATCTATAAAATAAAACAACTTGTATGTGCCATTTACCTGAAAATAGAATTCTAAATGAAGTGTTCGTATTATATATTGGTGTGTTATATAACTATTAATGGTATTTTGTATTGATATTTATTGTTTACACACTTGTATATCAATCCCTCTCCAGACATAACTCTGGGATTAGTGGCTCGTAACCAGGAACTAGGATACTTAGCATTGGCATATCCCACTGACAGCTCTTCTCTTGCATTCGGAAGCATTTATTAAGCGGCTCCTTTTCAATATCTAACTTTGAATCAATGATTTCTGTTCCAACTTTTATTGCCAGGAATAACATTAATGGGCATGTTCTTCTGCTATACTCATTATCAACGTGTCACCTACTTGACAAATGGACTTCTGTGTCAGGGATATTTTAGCTGCTACAAACTGACATTAATCAACTGACACGTCCCTTGGGAATTCAGGCACCAAATGTTAAGACATTCATGCGCAGCAGTGGAAGGCAGAAACCTTCGGGTCACATAGACTGGATACTTCTTCAATTATATTGTAATAGTTCCACAAAATTCCATTGCATATTAAAACTTTTCTTTTATCCTCTATGAGGTCCAACTTGGTCTTAAAGAAATGTTGTGAGCCCGTTACATATTAATTTCATAGCATGCATGTTAGAAATATGTGTAAAATACTTTAGCAGTTATTGGTAGTAAAGATTTACTACATTAACTAGAATATGTTATTTACCCTAGAGTGCCTCTAGAGCGGGCTGAAAGAATCTGCCCCATTGCTTTACATTTTCTTGATAGAGCGTCAGCAGATCTGGGTGCCTGATTACAAATGACGAGGATACTGAATTACAAATAAAATGAAAACACACGATATATAAAATGAATGAATGCAAAATGCATGTAAACATGAACACTAGTTAAGACGTAGAGGTACAGAAGGAGAGGAGGATCCTTCTTTTGCAAGCTGTTACAATGGACACTTTCTATCCTAGGGAGACTTTAAATGGAAAAAAAACTTTGTTCCTCGGTTTTGTCCAAAGTATATGTCTCTTTGTGACATTGATGTCATGAGACCCTGATTATGATGTCATGATGATTTAGGAAGCCACACTTGTGTAGTGATGTCAGCAACTTTGATGCCCATCAGTGCTTTGGGGGGGGGGTTACAGCAGTAACATGCTAAAAAGCTCTGGAATTAATTATTTGATATTTTACTCAGGTCTCTGTCCCAGGCCTCTTCTTATTTTTTTAGATTTTACAAATTTTTTGTACTTTTTTACAGTACAGGGGAGGGCAGTAGGTGAGTTCCTTTCACTTTACTTAAAAATATATTTTAAAATGGTAACAATATATTACAATAGCATAACATTTACTGAATGCTATGCTTTATTTTTAATGTATTCTGAGTAATGCTAGGTGGAACATGTCAGGAAAGAAGAAGCGAGATCTTAAGTTTGTAGGTATGGACAGTGTAAATCTTACGTGGACTTGGAGAAGGGGTTGCTAGTGTGGTCTGATCTGGGTACATCATCATTAATGGTGGTGAAGAGAAGAGGAATTGTTTAGAAGCTAGAAATAGATTAATACAAGCATATGAATGAACAGCGGTGTGAATTAAAGATGAGTACACGTTGTTGTAGATTGTTATGTTGGAACAGTCTGTTACTCCTTGTAACAGGTGGGGACCTAGCGACGGTACAGCATAAAGCGAAACGCAGCCGTCATGTTTCCTCTAATTAGCCGGTAAGGGAGAGTGCGGGATATGCACCTCAATATTAGGCAAGAAAGCTTGAAAAAACGTAAACATGTAAAATAGGAGTCCTTAAGAGAAACAAGGAGGAATTAAAGTATTCTTCTTGGTTGACCTAGCTAGATGCATCTTGTTAAATGTCTGTGTTTGCCTCGTTGTACTTTTTGTGTGAGTTGGCTGTAAAATATATCGTTAAGGTTATTCAATTTAGCATCACAAGAGGCTACTAAACATATTTCTTGGGCTGTTGTATAATAAGCACTGTCTTGAAGGCTTTTGCTGTTCTGAATAAGGACCTCCAGTTGCTGTTGCCATTCTTACTGATCAAAAAGAAATGTTTTCAATAGCATGTGTTGGATGTTTTTGCTTTTTTCGAAGGCCACACATAGTGTAAACTAGGAAAATTAAAGGTTCTCCCAGTTTGAGAGGCTAGTAGATGAGCAGTCAAATAGTCAGTTGGAAAAAGGATTATGGTGAGAAGAAAAGGGAGAATTCGATGAAAAAGGTGTAGAGGGACCTTGGGAGAACCAAGTCAGGGAAGATAGTTTTAAAAGAATAAGTACCACCCTTTAAACATTGTAAATAGTCACAATAACATAAATTGACTCTCAGAGACCACCCAATAATCCAGGAGATGTTCCTCTTTTAGCGACATTTGTACATGAAATTTTACACGTTCTTTACTCTGGAGAAAATAGCACCATCTGTTACCGAAAAAAGCAGGGTCGAGGTTGTGCAGCGTATGCAGAAAACCGCTTTGCACATAACCCTTTTGAGTTGGTTGAGTACTGATATCTGTAACCTATACATGTTTGTTTGTACAGTTGTTTTAGACTCAGAGCTGGCCAGCTGCTTCCCCCTGGCGATTTTTAGACTGCAACCTCTCCAACCTAGCTCTTGTCGGCACAAGAGGGAGGTTTATTTCAAAGGATGAGAAATGTTAGGACAAGAGGTCAAAGTACAAAACTGATGAGGTTTAGATGTAATACAAGGACGTTCTTGTTATACTGAAAGGGTGGTAGATAAGTAGAACAGCCTCCCAGCAAATGTGGTAGAGCTAATACAGTGAGGGGAGTTTAGGAACCTTTTACACTATCACTGAATCCTTTCTGTGCTCGTTTACGGTTTTTTGTAGTCCCTTTTTGTGAATGTGTATTGGGTAGGACTGGATGGTGTTCATTGAGACAGTTCTGCTTATCGTGCATCAGCCACCTTTATTATAGAGTCACTGACCCCCCCCCCACCACCTCATTCTTGGGGTGAATATCAATCTATTCCATTCTATTTTAAAATATGTACCGGCTCTTATACTCTCAATTAATGTTCTCATAGATGGCAGTTACTCTCGCAACATTAACCAACCTCCTCAGCGACAGGCGTTGGGTTCATATTCTATGTGGCACCTATTTTATTCGCGTGTTCTCACTTTTGACGTGTAGAAGTCTACCTTGGTTGAGAATTCCACCCATATTTGGAAAAAGTGTGTTATTTTGGGACACACAGCCCAGTGATCATGTGACCACACAGGCAATGCAATTGAGTAGCCTATAGCTGAAGTGGACAGTCCTGAGGTCAACACTTCAGCAGACCGAGCTTGCTCTGAGCCGGTAAGTTTAAGATGTCACTGCACCATCTGTGACCATATTTGAAGCCCAGCACAGGATAGGCGATCTCAGGGGATGAGGCTGTCTGCTGAAAGCCTGGTTTCCCCTCCATCAGCACTATTATACTAACAGTATTTAAGTTCCCTGCATGGTCTATACAGACCCCATTGGGTTATTTGAGGCTGTCTGATGAGCACGCAAGTAGATCGCAACAAGAAGGGGAAACAGAAGCGTCTCCAGTCTTGTACAAGGAGCCAGAGCCCGTCATCTTTCACCAAAGAGGGACAGTAACTTTGCATAATTTTACAAATCCTGGGAGCAGAATGCTATAACGGCTGCTTCCGCTACCATGCAAGAGGTGGGTTTCTGAAACAGATTTTTTGTGATCACCATTTCATGGGTTTATGATATGGAACTGCAAAATGTAAAGATTTAAATCTATTACAACCCATCATGGACAGCAATTAATACAATCACTTTTTATAAATGTTAAAAACTGCTTTAATGCTAGATTTCAATTTACATTCCGTGGAACCCCTTTTAGTAAAAGGCACATGTGGGGGCCATATCTTATTTTCTGTTCCACCTATAGAAAAAGTTACACGTATACAACTTAAATAGCCTAAAAATAACAGGGTCAAGCGAATGCTGGAGAATATGCATTAACATGCGAAAGTATACCTTATGTAGATACGTTCTAAATTTTTATAGATAGCTAAACAACCTAGAAAGATTAACTGTTTTGCAGGAGTATCTCATATTCAAGTATGTTTTGATTCTTATATTAGCGATTTATATAGCACCATGATATTCCACAGCGCTGTACAATTGGTAAACAGGACATTAGTCCATACATAACAATTTTTATGGTCCTGAATAATGGGGGGGGGGAATAAAAAAATGCTTCTAATATAATCGATTCCTTTTGACTTTTTAATATTTTATTTAATAAAACACTGGTACAGCGACAAGAGCGCCGGCAGCATATTATAACCACATGGGACTGGAGAAGGTGGGAGTGGATAGAGTGGGACTGTTTTAATAACCTTCATCAGGCACTGATGTGTATTTGGGATTTTATTGCAATAAAGAGATGTGGGAATGTAAAAAGCTTATGTTAACTCAATTTGAGAACATATGCTCCCTACAGTATGTTTTGCACTTATCTATAGAAATATTTGCTGCGCAGTCAAAACATCGAGTAGCTAACAAAAGATCCCATCCCACGGCCACGATGCATTTAGAGACAATCCACCAACACATTCTTTGCGAGCCCAAGCTGCTACGATTGCTCATACAATATAATTGTATTTATTTTTTTGTTAAAAACCTGCGTGGAATGTCCCTGGAGAAACTGTGTTTGTAAAACCAGATTATACCACAAAAGACCTATCAGTTCTCACATGTAGCAGAAATCCTTAGTGACGTGGAGGTGGCTGTGCCGATTTTGTATTAGGTGAGATTTTTGAGCTGAAGTGGTAGGGTTGTGCATTTTACGTTGCAACCCTGCCTCCAAACTGTTCTGGCGCCACACACACACTATATTACCAGACAGGTACAGGTTACAAGACCCAGCATGCTTCTCACACTAGCATATTTTTTTTTTAGCTTAATTAAAGAGATCCCAACGGTAACCATTAAGTCATCTTTATTGTGATAAGTGTAGAAACCAGACATTGAGACAGACAGCATTCTAGAGACCAGCTAGTGCCACAACAAACATAAGAGCTGCAAGTTCCAGGAGCAAGCATGGAAACTGGAACCGTTTACACTGAGGTAGCACAGAAACAATGTATTAAATCAGACTGGGGAAGTGCCATTTTTGACATATAGCCAACGCAACCTCTGGCAAAGAGTTAATTTGAGAATGTAGACTTGACAGCTTCGACGATACTTTTAGCACTGATGCCGAACATGTCTAGAAGTTCTGTAGGTTTCCCACTGCGAGGTACACCACGAACAGCCAAATTCTGTACAATGAATCCAGGCTCTCCGGCAACCGCGGCACACACAGCCTCTCCTATGCCCCCTGGAAGATTTATAAAAGAGTGACTTATCCGGGCCGTTTACTGCCCTGAGAATAACCACCTAAGCGATAGGTGAGCACACTTATGTTTATACACTACATATTTATATTAAACTTTGGCTGAGTTTCTCTTGATGTATAAAGGATTGTGTTCATAGTTATGGAACCCAATTAAGGTGGAAGAAATAGTTCTAAGCTTGCAATTAAATGCCTCACACCCCTGTGTGTCAAATCATCTAATAGAACAGAGAATTTCCATCAGGACCACTTACCTTCTCTATAGTGATCTTCAACGGTAATTATGTGACCACCAGTTGCTCTTCCGCTTGAAATAATGGTTGCAGCATCCAAGGGTTTAATGGTGAAAGGATCGACCACACGGATGTTTATACCTGCAGGTATTTCATGCAGATATCGGGTCAGTAACTGAATAAACACATTATGAACAGCAGAAATGCTTTGGTGTGATGTCCTACCTTGTTTGGCGAGTTCATCAGCCGCTGCCAGAGCCTCATGTAGCGTAACACCTGCCCCAATAACCGTGACTCGGTCCGAATCGCTCTGACGGACAATCTGGACAAAAAACAGACAAAGCTCAAACTTCTTAAAAAAAGTAGTAGTAAGATATAAAATTAGCCCTAACCAAGAGATCTAGATAAACGGGGATTCAGTCTGAATGTTAAGACGACCTTTCACAGCAGGATCGCAACCTTTTATTGGTTAATGCCGCTGTCCTGCATCCAGTTGTGAACAGGGAAGCTTCACACTTTAGGAACGTTGCCAAGGACCTTACCTTTGCCTGGCCGATTTCAAATTTCTCTTCAGGAGAATAAATTATAGCAGTATCTGGACGACTGGTTCGAATGAAGCAGATTCCCTAAAAATGATAAAAAGTCGCAACTAGTTAAATACTAAAAGAAAAAAAGTAAAGCCCTAGTTCAAGATAGTACAGGTAGTTTGTGTACGAGAACAGTCTAAGACTTACCGGTGTATTCGCAGCCAGCAGGACTGCGTGTTCTGTGGAGACTCCATCACTGGGATAGAAGACTGTGCAGGTTGGAATGGCACGAAACATTGCAATATCCTCCAAAGCCATCTGGGATGGTCCGTCCTCACCTGAGACAGTCGGAAACCCAGATGAAATACTTAAATTCAAAAATAGCTACAGCTACCAGGGGGCATTCCATTCCTTCTGGAAAAGGAAGTGCTTCAATATGGCTTCCTAGGTGCTGCAAGCATGCTTGCCTGGATGTGCAATCACTGGGGACTCACATGCCATGGGCAGCCATAATTGTAGTTTTAATCATTGAGACAGATCATTGAGGATATGCAAAATTAAGCTTTTCACCTTTGAATCATGCAAGCCATCTGGGTGAAAAGTCACAGTATTTTTTTCAATGACTGCTAGAGAAAACTAACACGGTTTCCCAGGAGGCTTACGGTTTCGGTACCTTAAGGCGGAGCATTCATGGCAGAACGCATCACATCTTTATACGATACCTCCAAATATTTTCAGCTATGCATTATTGACATCAATCAAGACCCACTTTAAAAACTGAATTCTTTATTCTCCAAGTAGCACAAGATGCAGGAGAGAAAGCCGAGGAGATATCCTGTTACTCACCGATAGATACACCGCAGTGCGATCCACATAGATTAACGTTGGACTGAGATATGGCTCCCATTCGAATGTGATCGTATGCCCTGCTGAGGAAAGCAGCAAAGGTGCTGGCAAAAGCCACAGTGCGGTTCCTGGTGGCACAACCCATTGCAACACTGACCTTTGGGGGAGAAAAAAAAACCAAAAAACACAGTGAGTATTTAATGGCACTATGCAACATGATAGAGGGTCCAAACAGAACTTAGCAACACAATCATAACACTTTTGAAAGGTTAAGTGTGGAACCACAAAAGGGAATCCTGGGAAATCTATGCACCACCTATATCTCTAATGTCAAATGAGACATCAAACTTGTCTACTCTAAATGCCAACCCATGCAGCACTTACCATGTTCTGCTCAGCTATGAAACACTCAATATAGCGGTCAGGGTGCGCATTCTTGAAGATTTCAGAGAAAGTTGAGTTTTTGGTGTCCCCATCAAGAGCAATGACCCTGTTATTTGCGTGTCCTAGCTTTGCAAGAGCCAAGCCATATGCTTTACGTGTTGCAATCTGAAACAGATAGAAAGTTTCAAGCACCAATCCTAAAAACATTTCCGCATATTTATTCGGACTTAACATTAGTTACCTTATCCCCGATTTTGTAGCTTGGAGGAGATGGCATTTTAATGTCAGAAATACTGACTTCAGGAGCATCTATTGTCGGAGCTTTAGGGGCCAGCTTCCGATTGGTCTGGATTTGGTTTTGGACCTCATTGATGATAGATTCGACTTTGTCTTTTGGCATTGGCTTTCCATGCCAGTTATCCTCATTTTCAACTCCTGCAGAAACACACAAGAAGTTTCCTCTTTAGACACAAGCAAGCCCTTGGTATTGTGGATAGAGTTTGTATTTGCTGGAAAACAGAATCTTTCAGCCCATACCCGAGATGCCTTTTCCTTTGTAGGTCTTCGCAATAATAGCTGTAGGTTTGTCCTTTACATGCTCTGCCTGCCACAGCACGTTGCACAGCTCTGCCACATCGTGACCATCAACAACATAGGTGTTCCACCTGTACACAAAACAAATGTGAGGTTCCTTGGCCGTAGGTACATAAAAGGCTGGAGAAAATATCCACAAGAAGAAGATGCAAGCATGAGGTCCACAAACTCTCTCTCCAATAAAAACACCTCAGAAGATGGCGACATCCCTGCAAAGTTTAAGTAACATTAACAGTATTTACCCAAATGCTTCGCATCTCTTTCTGTAAACATCTGTATTATGCTGAAGAGGGGCTGCCTCGCTCTGCCCCAGACGGTTGACATCAAAGACGGCCACCAGGTTGTCCAGCTGGTAATGAGAAGCAAATGCCATAGCTTCCCAGACAGCACCCTCGGAAGACTCACCATCACCCAACAAGCAGTATACACGGTAACTGGAGAAAGGAAGTATTGTATTAACACAAAACATGCCGCAAGTCACTACCACGCAGATAATGGACTTCAGCCAGAGGACCCTTGTCCAATTCCACCGGCCCAAAGTACTCGGTCTTTGCAGCCTTGAGATAAACGATACGTCAGGTTTCTGTTTCACAGATCATTCAGCACCAAGTAAACCACTAAAGCCCCATACGAGTCTCTAATGATGTTACAAACCGACCAGCCACAGAAATTCTTATAGGGTTTTAATGTTTAACCCCTTTGTTACCATGGCTTTTTAGTGCCATAGTTACTGAACTCTTGGATTAAACAGATTTGCCTTTTGAGTTTTATGTACACAAATTACACATCTTTTATTTTCTAGAGGGCACCATCCATGCCCTACATAGGAGCTTTTAGGGTAAGCTTCATAGATGGAAGTTGTAATATCTCCATAAGCGTACAGAAGCCCTTTATCTCTCCTATGTTCCAATGGCAACTTGTGTTCGCTAAGCCGTTTACGTTTAAAAGGCCAATTGATCATTAGAAAAACCCTTTTACAATTAAGTTACAGCTAGAAGTCCCCTTGTTTTCCATGAAGACGGCTAAATGACCTCATACAGCTTAATATAAAAGATACAATCAAAAGGTATTCCTGGCACACCTGTATGTCCACAGAATAAGTAAGGGGTTAAACCAAAATGATTCACATTCTATGTTGCAAAATCCTCATTCAACAGCATTCTTCCAACACACCAATGTAAAATGAAGCACCATACATCAAGTCATGCATGAAGGCTGGTAGCTCCATATACAAAGTATATGCCTATGGCAACAACAATTACTGTAATTTATACAGGCCACATTCCTTACCTGGCTTTATCGAAGTATTTCCCAGTGTAGGCCATACCGCACGCTGCCCCAAGACCTTGTCCCAAAGAGCCGGTGGCAACATCAACAAAGGGTAGTTTCTGCCAGGAGGGACAGATATATTAGGTGTAGTACCAACATATGCCACTGTGAAATAACTCACTACTGCCCCCAAGTGGTGAGCTGTGAGCACTGTCCAGAGATACTTACAGGTGTAGGGTGTCCCTCCAGATCACAATCAATCTTCCTCAAGTTCAGCAGATCAGATTCCTTGATAAAGCCAGCTTCAGCCCAGGCGGCATAAAGAATGGGAGCAGCGTGGCCCTGGAAGAGAATTATATTCATGAGCTTTGCCTTCAATTTGCTAGGAATTAATAGCCCTTAAATACAAGTTATATATATCTATATAAAAACATTTTAAAAATGGTCTCATCATCAGCAACACATTAAATGGTTCAGTCTGCAGAGCACTGAAGTGTCCCTATGATTTTTGCACCAGCAGTAATCATGGATTCTGGAGTACAGCAGTCATTACAGAAGGTGTCAGTTAAAGGCCCATGCTTATGCTTCCCGGCCGTATATAACTAAAGATGTAAAGTTTTACATTCTTCCTCTGTCATCTCTACAGATCTGAAGCCGGCAGAGATAAAACTATAAATATGGCTGTGCATGCATCCTCAAGCTTCACCATGCCAGCACTGGGGTGGGAAAACAAAACCCAACACTGGACAGTTTATATATAATCCATATGGCCAACTTGCCCCGGACACCTGGAATGTAGGAGCGAGAAATGTTTGCCAAAGTTATCTGTTAATCTGATTAGAGCCATTGATACGACCTTGGAGCCTCCATCAGCCAGTGGTAGGTATGAATGAGTGAGTGCATTTGGCCGATCACATCTCCTGCACAAAGTTTAGCATGGGCAATTGGGAAAGGGATAAATGAATATGGACAGTTTTTGAAGTAGAAGGAACAAAAAAACACCCAAATGCATTTGCTAAATGCAGCACAAAATGTACTGAGCAGCCATCATGTGCATCGCAGCACCCATGATCAGTTATTTATTTACCTTAAGGGCCATCCTACACATCACTTAGGGAGTGCCCCTAGCCGTGGCAGCATACCAGATACAATACACACATATATCCCAATGTGGAGAGGGGGGTGGATGGAGGTAGATGCACATTTATGTAATTAAAGGATGAACAGGAGTGACAGGTTTTTTTAAACATTGTTTTTAAGACTTATTTTATTTATTTTTTTATAAATATTGGCCTATCCCTTTGTTTACGGTATCAAATGCAATAAAAGTTGTGAAAGCAAGTTGTATTTATTATACTACCATATTTGCCCTAATATAGGCCGTACCCGCACACACACAGTGGGGGTGCAGCCTATAATCGGGGTTTAGCGCAGGAATGTGCGCCCGACGCCCAGGACATGCGGTTCCAGGCACCAGGCAGGGTTAGGATCCAGATCCCCTGCAGCACCGCAGGGGACCTAGATCCTGCAGCCGTGGACGTCTATGCAATGCGCCGAGACAGCGTCCCCTGCCAGCACTTTCCACAGGGGGGGAGTGCCGGCGCAGGAAGTTGTCTACATGCATCGCACCGGCTGGGACTATGCACCTCCGCGCGATATGCTTTAACAATATCCCTTGACGGCACTGGAAGTTGTCTACGCGTATCGCGCAGATGTCCTCCGCCGGCCCTGCTACACACCCGGGAGTCTGCATTGGTAAGTATTGGTATCTATAAGTAAGGTGCATTAAAAAGGCTATTGGTTTTCTGTTTATATGCAACATATGTTGACTAACTGCATAATAGATACCAAAAATGTTAAAATACAATGTGTATTAGCACCTAGCTTTTAGGGTGCGGCCTATAATCGAGCCAATACGGTATTTTTAGGGACACAGTATCTCTTTGATAAGACTAAAGTGTGTTGTTAAGAGGAAGGATTTTAACAGAACAGATTGATTTTCACAGCGATCACATGGAGGGGGGGGGGGGAATCCCTATCTGACTTAACGCAACCAGAATCATAGAATCAGCGCACCACCAACTTAGGTGGGTGGATTGCGAGAAGCCCCTAGTCAATTGCAGACGCTTTTTGGGTATTTCAGGCCTCCTCCAATCCAGAGGCATCCTGGAACACCCCTCCCCATGTCGCATTGACCAGTCGCTGATGAACCAGGCCAAAACAGTGATTGGCTGCCGAACCGCTCGTTTTTCTTTTCCTGAATAGCCTCACTTATCCAGAAAAGCCACCGATCGGGCAAAAACGCATGCTAAATCTGGTTTGCCGCAGGGTCTGAATAAAAGATGACCAAGAATGGGATGTTTTTTCAGATATTTTTTTCTGGCAAAAGAGCTAGTCTTATGATTGAGCAAGTACGGTAAAAGCCAATGTGCACCTTTTAAGAAACAGAGCACCTTTTTTATAAAGCCTACCAGGCGATCTGCCCCCCCAGCTTGGTACCAGGGAGACCGTTGCCCCTTTGCCCGCTGCCAGGATATGTTACTGCCTACAATGGCTGGAGCGCCCCCTTAAGGTAGGTTATTTGCCTTCGCTCTAAAGAGGACTCACTTTAGAAAGGACAAAACGGTCATTGTTAACATTTCCAGGGTCCGCAGCATCATATCTCATGGTGTTGAAGAAGAGCACAGACAGGATCTCCGCAGCACTGCAGCAGGACGTGGGATGTCTGGAAGAACCACAGGGACACAGAACAAGTTAAAAAGGATGCAAAGAGGATCAAGCATGCGAGGAACATGAACAGTTACATGGTCTGCTAAACACCAAGAAACCACTGCGGGTCTAGGACAAGGGCTGTACCTTTAAGTTAGGAAGCATTTAGAAGAGTCAGAGGTACAGGGTCTTTGAGTTCTTATCACCGGCCACACAAGATGTACCGTAACGAAGACCAACGAGCATGCATCACCTTGTGTGACCCCCCCACCACCACACAGCCTCCAGACAATGCATCAGACCGTCAGCAAGTTCATGGAGATGTCTGCCAGGACTGGGCAGCCGGTTACACGTGATCTTAGCAGCTATGGACTTGCGCCCTCAGGAGGAATCAGCTACCCTCAGCCAGTTACAGCCAACATGCCACAGTATCAAAAGAAAGCTGCCAATGCAGCACCGTGCCATGGAACCACATCCCTGACACAAGGAAGAGTACCTGGCAGGAAACATGTGGCCACATTCTATATGAAGGATCAGATTTATTTAACTCCATGTTTAATTCATAGAATACTTTACGACTCATCAGATATAATAGTCTGCCAGTCCCCAGGGTGCTATCCTGGGCCAAAGAACTAAACTCCAATCAGGGCCACCTGTGACTGCTTGAACATGAAATAAAGTGCAAGGATGGGGACGATGCCCCCTGGACCCTCAGATATGAAGGTGTGAGAGGGGCATCCTTCCTATTCATTTGCATTCTGACATTTAAAGGGCGAGGAAGAAGAGAAGCTGAACACGTGGGTGCACAGGCGAGACCTCCGCAAGGTGAGGAGCCAGAGACCGGGGGCCACAACAGCAATCAGGAGGGGAAGAAGGTAAAGCGGCTTAAGGGTAGCATAAAGTGGAAATGGGATAAACTAGTGTGGCGTGGGAAGAGATCACCCGATGACACGTGAGTGAAGGCCCGGCAAGTGACCCCTGCACTCACCCCGAGTTGGAGGCGCATGTCGCCCTGATGGAGTGGATCCTCAGGCGGTTGGCCAGGTCCTGGAAGGCCTGCAGGTCCTTGTCCTCCGGCTTCTGGTAGGTGTCCATGCTGAGGATGCTGCGCTATGCGGTGCTGAAGTCTCACACGGCCGGGCTTTAAAGACAAGTCAATCCCCCTCCCCGAGAGGAAGTGATCTCACATGAGGAGGAGAGGAGGAGAGCTGCTTTTATTGGGGGCAGGAGGTGGTGGTGCAGCGCTCACCCCATCCCCGAGCGCGGCCCCGGCCTCTGAACGCCACCGGTCACGTTCTCCGTGACTAAATATTAACGCCAGTGACGAGATAATACATTTATATAACTACGTTAATACATACAGACAATGTACGGATCGATAGAGCGGGAAAGCCGCCTGTTAACCCCTTATTGGCCAAAGACATGAGTAGTTCTATTTAATATATATAAATTATTTACACTAAATAAAATAATAAATATATTTTTCTATAAGCACAGAAGAGCTATATATATATATATATATACACACACATACAGTAGATATATATAAATGCATATAGTATATATATGTATGTATAAATGAAGGCTATGACGGAGCGGTAAATCGCTCTGTATATATTACACATTAAATTGAAGACATGCTCAGCGGGTGGCATAGTGCTCCTCGGTATAATTTACCCCGTGTTAACGTGTAACCTGGGGGTTGTAGCAGTTCGAGGCCCCATCGGGTGCGTCATGTTGCCCCAGTGGGGTGTAGATCCCGGCACGTTACTATATTACATTTCATTCATCTTTTGCCAAACTTGTCACTATCCAGACTTTCCCAGTTCTGCATAGCTGGCACAACAGCTGTTCATTCCATCGTAAACCAGTCCTGCAAGTCAGATTTTGGCTTTAATCCATTGCTGACATGAACACCAAATACTACAACGAACTTAATTGTGCGTGAAACATATATTTAACTGTTTAAGGCAATAGCGGGCCCAGCGTAATGTTTAATGCATACTCCCTGTCCTCATCTTACCCCACAGGTCGGTACATCAGTACCCTTTTCTGCGATATTTGGCGTTATCTCCAAATTCAGTCTTTTATATGTGCCTGGCCTTGATTCTTATAGAATGAGGATGTCTGAAGAAATAGACCTCGCACTCACACCACAGAAAGAAAAAGGAGAAAGATAAGAGATGGGTAGATGACAGAAGGCGAAATGAGGATGAGAGGTAAAGAGAAAGGGAGAAATAAAGAAGTGGAGGGGTGATGAAAAAGGGGGGAGAGAGTGTGTTTGTATCTTGAGGGGCAAAGCAATAATTTCCTGTGCCTGGGTGTGATGCACCCTGGGTATCTGGCTCAGCTGCCCCTCTATAACAAGTCATCACTGTGCACCCTACCGTGTATAACTTCTTCGCTGCTTGATCCATTTTAAGCCAAGTGGGAACCGACAGTAGCGAGCACCCCATAGCCTACATCAGCCGGAAGCTGCTCCCCAGGGAAGTCGGGTACGCAGCTGTGAAAAAGGAATGCCTAGCGCTGGTGTGGGCTCTCAAGAAACTACAACCATACCTATACAGACAATCGTACTCACCGACCACAACCCCCTCATTTGGGGACAACGGATGCTTATTACGGTGGAGTCTGGCCCTGCAACCTTACAATTTCACCGTCCAGTACTGTCCAGGAAAGCAGAATGGGAACGCGGATGGTTTCTCCCGGCAAACATTGATACCCAAATAACTTTCCCGGACAGCCCCAGGCCGACCTGTGAGGATCAAGCCTAGTCTGCCGGACTGTGGGTCGGGGGGGGACCACAGCACTATCATATGGAGATACCCCACGGGCAGTGGGGGTGCCGACCAGGGGTGGTTCGGAGAAGGAGCCTCCTGCAGATTCCCTGGCCGCTGGGGCTGCCAGGATA
Organism: Spea bombifrons; assembly: GCF_027358695.1. Taxonomy (NCBI): domain Eukaryota; kingdom Metazoa; phylum Chordata; class Amphibia; order Anura; family Pelobatidae; genus Spea; species Spea bombifrons. Next base: position 8,105,719 of record NC_071094.1, read on the forward strand.
CCAGAGAGCAGCCGGCGCAGTTATCACACGCACGCGACTATCTCGCGGTCCGTCCCGGGGAAACCTTGAGCTGCTGCTGCTCGGGGTCCCCGATCAAGTCGCTTTTTGGACAGGAGATCCTCAGGTGCCTGAGCTATCCATCGGTACCCCGGGATCACCGCTGCTCCTTCGCGATCATCCCGATAACGATAAATTTATATGAACATTGCAGGCCTCGTTGGCCTAAGCGTGGCGCCGGACTGTCTGGGCAGGGCGGGAAGATGTGGACGTGATATATGACCTTTTTATCACCAAACCTGTATATAATGCTGTGTGTTTCCCCAATAAACTGTTCTTCTCTCCCTGGACATTAGTCTTGTCTAATGCTTCAAGGACCAGCTATATCACCTTTTGTTTGAGGACAATCCGTGCACTGCCTGTAGCTGCGCCTCGGCGAGCTGCTGGCTACAATCGGAGGGACACCGGGCAGTTCCTGAACACTGCCTCGCTAGCATCGTCTAGCGCTGGCAGCGGTTTAACCCCTTCGGTCCCGGCAGGAAGCATCGCAGAACCGACGGGCGTACCCAGCCGGGGTACAAGGCGCGTCCGTCACAGGGAGCAAGAGAATATTCTTGCCTGGGGTGCCACTCGGTCTAGGACCATCTCTGTAAATAATCAAATGGCAAGCCAAGAATATTTTCTTGTGACCCCCCTTTCTTTTAAATAGCATGTTTTTTTATCATATATATATATATACATATAAAATGTATCTTTTTAGACAATTTGCTCTTGGCCTGCTATTGTGCCCAGTCCAGGCTGTGACTAGCCTGAGATGGTCATACCTTCCAACTTTTTGGTCCGTCCTATGTTGGAATTCAATTCATTAGTGCATTGTAATTATTGTAATTAAACTCATATTACTGTGTGTTAAAACAACAGAATATTTGTTAATGTTTTTGTCCGTGTTTGAATGGCCTAAAATAATTGGTACCACCTGCCCCATGCACCCCTACTACTTCTATTACTGTTACTACTATCCGCATAAAGAAAAGATAACCCCAAAATTAGAGTTTTCCAACAATCACTTTATTGCGTCATGCTCTACAAGAAATATTCCAAGGCATATTTGTTTTCTATAGAATATACATTTACCAGCCAAAAAAATAACTAGCCGAACATTATAATTCATTAACAACTCTTTATAGCAGTATTATATTGACAACACCATAACGCTCATGCCTAAAGCAAGGGAAAACATCCATTGAGATGTCTCTTTTTATTTTTTTAGCATAACTTAACAACTAGCATTAAATATGCAACGGCACTCAACAACTTGACATAAAGGCATTTAAAGAATGTGTTGTGCTACTCAAATGCAATATAACTAAAGTGTGAGTGTGTGTGTGTGTGTGTGTGTAGGCATAATCTACTAAAATGTTACAGCACTAAAACCTCTAGACTATTTGGATTAAAAGATTGTGGGCCAATAGCCTTCTCCAGGAGACACGGGGAATCTAGAACAAATGTAAAGGATTACACAGGATCCTAAAACCGATGTCCATTTCGCTTGACAGTGCTGGCCAATAAGATGCACATTGGGTTAAGGATGCAGAGTTTTTGGTGGGCAAGTTGGGGTCAACAATCTTATGTTTTTTAATCACTGTTTTTTCAAGTGTCCCTGACCTCAGCTGCCGGTTAATACTGATGTATCGAGATATCAGTGAAGTGTCCCGTCATTTTTAACCTAGAATAATGAGGGGGGCTGGACAATCAAAGACCACTGCCTATTTATTACAAAGCACTTTCCTCTATTGTTGTAAATTCCCCATGTATCTACGTATTTTCTAGTAGATACATATTTTTAATTGTTACTTTCCAACAATGTAGTGATTTGTTTCAGTTTATATTTTGGAAATTTTACAAATAAGGGTCATTTTTTAGATATCTTTTGTACTGTTCTGGTGTTTTTGAAATGGGGTGCCCTTAACGGAATCAATATGGAATTTATGTGCCTATTCTTTTGTAGGTACTTCGCGTCTATAACTAGATTTTACGGTTTCTACACAAATGATCACACTAGGAAACGTGTAAACAGTTTTTATTTTAAGGTATCACTTATTCTACCAGTGCATAATGGATTCTCATTGTCCAATCATTTATGGTGGTACTCAAGGCATGCATGTGCATGGGTGTCTGAAAATATTTCCAGATAGGGAACAAAATCAAGGGATGTCCACTTCTAGATCCACATCCCGAATTCCCCTAGGCATATTATAAAAGATGCTAGCTCAAAATAACATTAAAACTGCATTATGTCATGCATATGGCATGAGCATACCTTCCAACTTCTAAGAACTTCTAGCCCGGGCATCCTGAGGAGGGGAGCCTGAGAAGTAATGCCATTGGAAGAGTGCGCATGTTCACAAATTCTGCCCAAGCACAGTATCCAATGTCATAGACACTAGAGAATGAAATCTGGAGTGTGGCATAGTTGTCCTGAATTCCGCTGTCCTGCCCAAAAGCAGTACGGAGGTGTAGCTCGGTGGGACCGCGGGATAGAGTGACAAAATCGTCACTGTCCAGCGGAAATTGGCACAGTTGTGAGGGATGCATAGCTGAGATGGATGGGCCATATTTATTAAAATAACAATAATAGAATGACATTTGGGAGGTGGAATCTTTTCTTGATGGCGACCATTGGCGTTACTCCTATTTTGTCCTTTGGGTATTTAAAGAAGTGAGAATACAACATGCATAGCTGATTGCCGGTGCATGTGAAGGGCAAGACCGGCCAACCCCGATGTCGCTAGTTTTTTTATTACAACCCGTATGATATAGAGCCAGCTCATGGGTCATGGGAGCTATAGGTGTGTTAGTGAAGGCTGTCCACCCACAGCAGGGTAGCCGGAAGTGTATACTTGATACTTGGTGCTACAGAGAAGAGAATGGGTACAGCTTCTTTTAATGCCAATACACCAATATTTATTTTCCTGTTAGTTTTAGATCACTACTTTGGCTATTTAATGTTATTTGTTATTTATACCTGCCATAGGAAGAAAAGACTAAAAGTTATTGCCATGGTAGGTGCAAGACCGCGGAATTAAATGATTTTAATTTCAGGATTGAATCACATCTTTCCCGAAACGATCATTACGCTGGACTCTTTTGTCAGACAGCTGCTGAATATCATTTTCACGACCTGAGACTACTTTATGAGGAGAATCATCTAAACCCCGTGGCACTCGGTGTCTTTTTAGCAGCTCAGCTGCCAGGTATAAATCGTTCAGGTCGTCCTTGTTTCTTCTCTCGGTAGGAAACTGGGATTTGGATGACAGGAGATCGTACAGGCTCTTTTCTATGTTCTCTCTTTTCAAAATGTATTCCTTGTCTTCTTCGGGGCTGATGTGAGCACCTGTTCTTTTCCTCGTTTCTAACGGGCTAGTACCATAGATCACATTTCCCTCTAAATCTTCCCGTCTTCCAAGATGTTCCAATCTTTCCTCATTATCTAGGATACTGTTTGCCCTTTTACTAGATCGCCTTCTTTTGCCAGAATACTCATCCAGTGTTGGCCATCGGTCTTGCTCACCAGACCAATACATTTCATCTAATGGAAGCAAAAATATATATACAGGAATTATGTTAGTGATCTCTGTAGGATCTTATTCAAAATGTTCATGTTTTTTATGATTCATATCGTAAATGGACAATCGTCACCCCCCACGAAGAGGATTATTTTACCCAAATCCAACCATGGTTTTAATGTAGCTTGAGAAATTATAACTTAGTTGAAATGCTTTTGGATATGTGGAGTCATTTCCCAGCAGAAGTGGTAGAGATTAATACTGGAAATAAATTATAATATGTTGGATAGGCATAAGGCTGTCTTGAACATACCCAAGGATTTAAAAAAAGCTTTCAATGTTTTGTTTTGTGTGTTTTGCTCACCTAGATATTGTGGTTCCTCGTCTCGCTTCTGACGTATTAAAACTTCAGAGCTCTCTGCGTCTTTTGCACCAAATACAGGATTCATTCCACAAGATACCATAATGAACAGCAGAAGCGGAATGCAAGGATGCACAGCCTTCATCTTGTTTATCCTGTGTGGCAAACACAATATCTTAATTATAGGCCGAATTGAAACAATAAAAAAAGCAAGCTGTATTATCTTTCATGTCCCCGTTATCTTGAATCCTGCTACCTACCTTTATCCATATCACTCTCATACCTATACCCTAGTCTGTCCAAGAACAGGGGCGTACCTAGAGTATTTGGCCCCCGGGGCAGATTGTATATTGTGCTTCCTCCAAACGGCCCCTTGCCACCGCCATGGTAACTCACATATGCACTGGAACACATTTTTACACACACTCTCACATTTGCACAGACTTACACACATACACACGAACATACTAACACACACACACCCTACACACTCATGTTAATAGAGACTCCCTCTCATACCCACTACAATATACATTCATGCTCACATACTCTTACACACCCATGCTCTTACACACACATATACACATCCATGCTCACACACAAACATGTACACATCCATCCTCCCTCTCCTTCCCTTACTTTCCCCTTTTACCTCAACCACAGCTTTCCCTCCTGCTGTGAGCAGCCTCATGTTTCACCACAGGGTCACGTAATGCGAGGTCCCGCTACGTTCCTGCCTCCTTGGTCTGGTCCAAAATTGTTCACAAAGGGCTGGTCTGGACCAGCCTGGTCCAAGTCAGACCTGCCTTTTATGAACAATTTTGGACCGGCCCGAGGGCCGCCCGCCTCTGTGTGCCAGTGTGGCACCCCCCTGAGTATGCCACTGCCCAAGAATATGCTCTAGGATAATGCTTCTTCCTAACAAGTCAAAAATAAAATGTGATATCCTGACTTTGATGTATATAGTTTTACATAGATCTTTTGCCTCTTACATTTCTACCCATATCATGAAAAACTCCCAGACACAGTTACCTCCCTATCATGACCTAAATCTTTCAGCTCCCTGTTAATTGTACTATGAAATACGTTTCCTAAAAACTCTCGATTCCACATCTCTTCAGTGTCCTTCAGTAGAGAAACCCCTCTAGACCCAACCTAACTCCACTTCTTCTCGGATTTATGTTGCACGGCATCTTCCCATCTCTCGAGTAGGATACTTGCTTTGGTTACATGTGAGATATGTTAATACTTCTCTTAATTACTAGCTCATTTTATATTTTATCCAAGCCTTTTGTGTCACGGTTGCAGTAGTGCTGTCCAAAACACTCCTTGATTTGATCAAAAAGTTATTGTTAAATACAAATGACAAGATAAGAAAATCAGACAGCAACACCAATCACGTTTGTCAGCATATCAAACCTTCAGCTCGATAAACTGACAGCATATTAAGATGTTATTCAACCCGAACAATTTAGATTTGAAATGGTTGGCTGGTCATTCATGTCAAATAACACGGTTTGATTAAACTGTTCATTTTTGAGGCTCGAGGTTTGTATTCGGATCATATACCTTTCCATTGAAAGCATCCCAGGCAGCGGAGGGGAATGATCACCCTCTTATTTGCAGATGAATTCACACTGCCACATGATTGCTGGGCTTTTATGGAGTTAGATAAGCCAGGCATAGGCATGTTTATTATGTTCAACAATGTTAATGTGTCATTGCACTTTGAAAATGACTTTCACTTATTTTAAAGAAGCCAGTGCACTTATTTTGTTTTTATGTAGGGTTGCAAGTCCCCAATATCAGTAATCCCAGGTTACAGGAAAGTCTTTAATGTTTAAAATGGACTTAAATTGCATTTCCTGCAAATGAGGAAAACATGGTGGGAGAAAAATGGTGACCACCATTCTCATATAAGGACACTAATGATTGGGGATAACTACCCCAATAATATAAATAAAAAAGGGCAATAGTAGCGGGGAAATAGGAGGATCCTGAGAAAGCATCCATGTAGGAGTGTGTGGGAACCTACCTGCCAAGCGTCCCACTTTCAGATGGATAGCCCCTCTTTTAACCCCAAATCCCTCTGTCCTTTTTTCCTCCCATGATGCCCGGTGTTTTCTAGGCGCTCCGAATGTTTCCTGGCTATGAGGGCATCACAGTGTTCTACATCCTTAAAAGTCACAATAATGTGTATAGAAACAGCAGACAACTGGTTTATAAATTACAATTGTCTATATGAAATATACTCTACTTCTAAATGACGAGCCCTCCCTCTCCTTCTGAATGCTATACTCAGTTAACTAGCTAATTATCAATAGCATCTTAGTAAAGCCTCCCTCTAGTCAAACCCCAGGAACAAAAGTGTCCCTCTTTGTCTATTTTAAATGTTGGGAGGTGCCCTGTCTATCACTTTCTTTGAGCTAGATTTCATTCTAGATGAAAAGCTGCAATTAACGTTAAAAATAGGAATACATTTTCCTCCCATTCCGTTCCTTATGGGAACTTGCTTAGATTGTTTAGGTTGTGTGTGGAATGCCTGGTTTTCCGACATTGCCTGATTTTCCACTTTGTCACACTGTGACACTGACAAATTGTTGTGTAAGACCTGGCCGGTTGTGGCTGTTAGTGAATCGGTCAATGCCCTGAATAAATCGGAGGTGTCTGTGAATGAGTAACAGCTGCGAGTGCTGTCTCTGAGCTGTCACGCCGCTCGCTGCCCAGATAGTTAAGCACATTCCCTGACCAGGACCATTCTGTATTTCCAATTGGTGGCCTGGATCTCTGACAGTTCCTCTCCAGTGTCCAACCTTAGCGTGTTAGAGTGGGTCACCTACTCACATTCCCACCACACACCTCCTAGTGTGGTCTGTGAACCCCTTCTTCTTCATGCCCACCCTTAATATGATTCATGGAAATACTCGTGCTCACAGCTGTTTCATTATACCATGATTTCTCTGACACTGCATCACGGGATGATACGTGATATTAATATATATGAGCACAGCTGCCACCACGTCTCAGCAAAAAACTAAGGAGAAAGTATCAGTGCAGTGTGAAAAACAAGAGGGGAAAAGCTATCAGTGGTGTGCAATCCAGGGTTTATATTGGCAATATCTGAGTGAAACTGCCACCTACACAACTTTTTGCGTTACAGAATGCATCGTATACAATTCGATAAGTCATTTCTATAAAAATTATTTGTACTGACCTGTATAGGATTTAGGACTCAACTGAGTCCTCAATGGAAGGCTCCAAGATAAACTCTTTATAGCTGTCATGGATAGTGAGCCTTTTAGAAATATAACTAAAAGAAATGGAAGCCCTCCTAACTGAAAAGGGAGAAAGTTAGACCACAGAACTCCAAATCTATGAATTCCTTTTACTCACAAAGGCTTCTAATGCCTCATCGAATTCTACTCATGGAAATACAGACCCATCCGACATACATCGGTCTGATATCTCTACGGGTGATGTTATCGACTCTTCTAACAATATATGCCAAACTATATTAAAGCAAACATTGGCAGCAGAGGTCTCTCAAATGTCTGTCTTCTTCTTGAGTAAGAATAAATTCAACATTTAAATCATAAATTGATTTGTTGCAGTTGCAAAATATCATCACAGAATTCAAACTCACAGATTTGGAGGAGCGCTCCAGATTTGGAGGAATCTTTGGTTAAGAAGCATTCCGGAGACAATCCCGCATGAACATCTGGAACCATTCTATACTGAATTTCTTTTACAAGAAAATTGGCACTGTTCCATTTGAGAGAATACACAGGCTTCCCAAACCAAAGGGTGTTACATATAAAGATAAGCCGAGAGATGTTATAATCAGCTTTTAATAATGCTTATATAAAAGACCTACTGATGAAAGAAGCCAGAAATAGTCCAACACGCCATAACTTTAAGGATGTTGTTCTATCTCCTGCTACCAGGATTAACAGACAAGCTTATGCAGAGGAAAAAGATATCCCACAGATGAGTGTCTACTATGAAATTAGCTATTATTTTTAATAATAATACATAAATTTTTTGCAAATCCAGAGGAGGCTAAAGAAAAGCTAATTCAGTTTGTTGTTTTGAATGTTTAATCATGTTATTGTCTTAGTATTCAGCATTAGGAGTTTTGGAGAAGGGATAAGAACCATGTAGACTTTTCATTGATACAGTTTTAGAGATGCTCTGACCCAGTCGTCTCGCCATCACAATTTGGCCCTGGTCAAAGTCGCTCAGACTCTTACGCTCGCCCTTTTTCCTGTCATGGCTGCTCGGTGTATATATTAGAAGATTTAGTCATTAAGATCATGTATTATGTTATATTCTTCCAATATTTTTTCTCCTCTATCCTTTTCATTTTATATCCACCTTTGGTAACACTTTTTGATAGCTCTCTGTTCCCTGAGCGGACACTTGGTTGATATTTTCTCAGGGCAGATCTATCCTGTGAATTTTTACAATTTTTTTTATGTATTTGTTGCGTGGGTAGTGTGTGCCGTCATGGGTCTTAGGTATGGGTCACGGTTGCTAAGCAACATTACTTTGAGGTGTAATTTGGAGCATAATGGGGATAATTTTAAATACGCAAGAAGATATAATTGGCCACGCTTAATACTCACGGGCTGAATTAAACACACAAAAAAAGAGCTTTCTTGATTCTCTTGTGAAATTATCCTGCGGGGAGATATTAACTCAATCTGTGAATGTAGCTTGGATAAAAGTATTCCAAAGGGCAAGAAGACAAAAACTATAATAAAAAATAATTTAGATGACATTTGGAGTACACAGCATCCTTTTTTTTTAGAATAGGAAGTATTTCATGGTCAGATATATAATCATCTTATTCCATCAAAAGGGATTTCATTTTGGAGTCTTTCCTATATTGTAACAATAATAATACAGTAGACAATTCCACTCTATGGTGTGCACCAAAAGCCGCTTTTTTGATTAAGCTCGGCTGTCTCTTGAAAAAAGAAGAACGGTAAGACATTAAGCGATTTATATATTGCTTTAGCAAAATGGGAAACTTAAAATAAAATAAGCCCCTCTACGTCTCTGGAGAAGGAGATAAGAGATATCCAGCTGGGAATAAAGACTAAACTCACTGTCGAGATGAACAGGGCAATCTTTTATTTGAGACAGAAATGGTATTATAGTTTTAATACAGCAAATAAACTATTAACCGATAAGCTGTACTCACAAACAGAATAAAGAAGATTATATTTAATAATAAAACTAAATTAGTGAAGCTTTCAAAGATTACTATGGTTCTCTCCATAATCTAACAGGAGAAGAAATCTGATCTCGGATTAAAGATTTCTTATGACGTCTCAATCTTCCTAAAGTTGACGAGGCTAAGCTAAATATGTTAAATATCTTAAAAAGGGGAAAATCACCGGGTCCTGATGGTTATGCTTCTTCATTTTATGAATTATCAGACCCAACAATTTCCCCTTCACTTCTTGGGGTCTTTCAGGATATATGAAGAAAGAGGTCTTTCCCACCGGAAATCTGTCCAATTCCTATGGAAGGCAAAGACTCTAACTTGGTCACAAACTGTAAGCCTATCTCCCTTATGAACTCAGATGTTAAGATCTTCTCTAAAATACTGGCAGATAGACACCAACAGCTCATACCTGATTTGATCCATCCCAATCATATTGGGCAGAGGAGGACAATACCTGGAAGGTGTTTAACCTTATCTTGGAAATACTGATAAATACAACGGCATCAGTCTTTATGGTGCTGGCTGTCGAGAAGGCCTCAGACAGGGTTAACTGGTGGTTCCTGTTGGAGATTTTAAACCCATTCGCCCTGTCCGGTAAAGACAGCTCATCGGCCCCATATACTGTGCCTCAAGCTAAGGTGATAGGCCCTTCTCGTTATTCAGAACTTTTCAAGGTTAGAAATGCACAAGACAGGGCTGCCCTTCGGCCTCTCTTTCGTATGCAGTAACAATGGAACATTTCACTATTGTTATCAGAAATTCTGAGCAGGTAAGATCAGACGATATACTTCTTACCTTGACTTCTCTATTGAGTTTGATTCCTGCTGTCTTGTCCATCATTTGTAAGTTTAGCCTTTATTCAAATTATAACTTAAATTTAACAAAAACCCAGCTTAGTTCTCTCAGAAAAGACTACCAATTACGTATGACCTACAGCAGACTTAGCGGCTGAACTATTTATCACCGAAATCTGATTTGGGAAATCCATCACAGAGCTGGATAGGTCTGGAAGCATCGTGGTTTGGAATAATTAATGTGGTCAAGGCCTTATTATCTTATTCTTAAGATTCTCTGTTTCTTCGGGTCTATTCCATTACGAGTAACAACTAAGTTATCGAATGAATTGAATAAAGTTGTCTTTACAATGTCTGGGGTTAAAAAAGATCAAGGATGAGTGGAAATGATAGGAAAAAGGGTATTAAACTTTCATACATAAACTTTCATATCGGTAAAACATTTCAGTGGGTATCTGGTTTGAATCTTGAATAAAAACTAGGAAAGCTATCCACTGTCTAAATATACAAGAGAATATCCACAAAGTCTTACACGGATGATAGATGTCCCTCCTGTCTATATAGATTGTATTATCTTTCCTCTAAAGTTGTACAGCGCTGCAGAATATGATGGTGCTATACATATATATATATATATAAAACACGAAATAATAATAATTACAAATATCTTTAGCTTTATCTTTGGAAAAGATACCATAATCTCCCCCAAGACTTTTCTATTTCATATTATTTCATATTATTCATATGGAATCAATATTTGACCTTGAAATCTCTTTTTCCGATCACCCATGACAGCAACAACTCGTTTAGAAGTTAGGCATGTTTTTGACGCATAAGGTGAACTCAAATAGGTATATTCCATTTGGATTTGCTCATTCCTTTTAAATATTCATATTTTTTATGTGAATTCCCTGTGTATTTTTATATAATTCTATGATTGGAATTATATGTTTTTTTATTTTCAAAATAATAAAAAAAATATAATAGAAATAAATAATCATTTTATTGTTATTATTTATCTGATTAGTATAAAAAATGTGCTACGACCAGTAGCTTATTGGATTGTGATTTTTAATATCTACTCCTTTCTAACTTGATATATTAACTCTTTCCTGAAAAGTTGCCAATCTGAGCAATATGCTTATCCCAACTCTCTACACCTTGTATAACAAAGTGATGATTTTTAGGAGGATCCTGCCAGGTTCATAACCTGGTTTCTTTTAGGCACGGTATTGCGGGGCAGAAAAAGAAAATGTATATATTTTCCTATATGTTCATGTGTGCTCCTTATCATATATCTGATCTCATTGCACATCGGACAAAAATAATCGAGCGGAGCTAGAACGTAAATCAATCAAATCAAACCTCCCTATAATTTCTGCTCCACTTGCACTGGTTCCTCAGTGCTCCATATTGTGAGAGAGCAGATCTGTTATTAGTTCAATATCACTGAGCGAGGCATTTGCCTATTCTTCTTAAAATCAGTGTGCAAGCGACTAGTGTTATAGGGGACGACCCATTGTTGTCTGTCATGTAATATTTTAGGTGACCCTCCTTGCTCAAACATCACACTAAGATCATTCTTCATGGCAATGCTAATGAGGTACGTTCCTCCATAGACTTCCATTAGTCAGAGTGTCCGACTAGGTGATTAACACTGAGCCATTCCATTGTTTCCCACAAGCGGTATGATAAGGAGTCAAGATGTTCGTCTAGTAGAGTGGGCTAAGATAACTCATACAAATGGCTCGAATGCAGCTGCCCGAAAACATTATATTATGCAATCTAGAACTGTTTTAAAAAAGAAAACAGCAAAGTATTTTTGAAAATGAATTTTGAATCTGATTCCAGTAAAAAAAAAAAATTGTGGTTCCGCTTTAAGACCAACGTTCATTTGTATCGCCTTGTTTAGTTTTAAATGTGTAAATAATGTGTATTTTAAATACTCTTCCGTTTGTAAGTCGGTGAATAACATATCTGCATATTATCTCACTGGTGCAGGGATCCACGAGAACGTCTGTCGCAGCTGTCTCCTGTGTTATTTGATTCACTAAGCGCTGTGTGAAAACAGGAGAAATTTGGCACCCAAAGCCAGGTTTCTCAACAGCGCTCCCGGTCCCCATCACAAGCCAGATTTTAACCCTTTAAGGACAACGGGTTGTCCTTAAACCCATTAATTACAATGCATTGTCAGCCCGTACATGTATGGGCTTAAAAGATGCCTCTATACTAAGCCGTGTTCTATGCCAAAACATGAACAGTTTATTTATTACTAGATACTCATCTGCTCCAGCAAATAATCCCATAATACATTAAATACCTAATGGTGTATACATACCCTATACAAAGCAAAGGTGACATCTACATGCTATAAACCTGTCTAAATGAAAAGGATTAGAGCCATTTAACATCCACTCAATATTGTGACTGTGTGACTTAAGAACCTGGCTTTAGAACACTGTGATTCAAAATCATACCTTGACATTTCCCAAGGAAATAATAAATACATTTCCCAAGGATAATGATCGATTCAGCATTTTAGATAATATAACATTTTATAATGTGCATTAAGCCGGCTAATAATTATATATATATAAATATATATAATGTATATTATTGAGAATCATATAGAATAGTCATATTAATTCTAACCGATAAAGCTAGAATATGTATGATACGGTTACTATGCGTTGTATTCCTTATTTCTCATGCTATATGCATAGGTATTTGTATTATTCCATTACCTTGTGTTCTAGTTATTGGGAGTTGATTTCTTAGGATATGACGCTAACCCGTTGTGTTGTCTCGTTCGTCTTCAATGGTTTGATAGAGTGGTACCGGAGCTGACTGTGTATTCTGGCTTCTTCCTCTAGAATGGCACCAGAGATGGCAGCCTGCAATATATATCAGATTGGGGAGCGGGGAGGGGATTTATCTCATCGATCCAGCCGAACGTTAAGCTCATTCACTGAAGCGTTTAAGACGGTTTTATGATGACATGAGAGGGTGTTTTTTTCCATTGAGGAAAAAAACGGCAAAACATGGAATGAAGAATCTGGTATATTAAGAGAGAGAGTTTCTGAAACTGGATACTGTCCCTAGAATTCCAGGATATTTGGTTAGTATGCACAAAAAAGCTACATTTTTGCACACAGGCAAAGGGCATAGGCAGAGCTTCAAAATAAATGAGACGTAGCTAAACGTTTAAGCCAAAAAAAATTAGATACCCCTCCAAGAGTGGTTTGAGGGTCTTTATTTTGGTACACGGATGATTAAGCACAAGGTTATCAGCGTCTCCTTATATTAACAGCATGTCAGGTTAAGACACAAAAGCAATGTATACATTATAGCATCAGCTGGGTATTTTACTATCACCAACAATATATTGAAAGAGCGGTGGATTTGTGACTGCGTTGTCCAGTATTTTGCGAAGGTGGGAGAAATCAGGTTGGCCGTGCAGAGGTAATGTGGCTAATTATTTGTTGCAAATGGCATATAAAGGCTCCCCCCCCGCTAACAGCATTGCATTAATAGCAATAAAAAACATTTGGTTTGGCCATTGGTGGATTCTCAGTAGTTCCAGGTACAAATCACACGCAGAAAATGTCAAACATCTAATATGGTTTATATGACCTTCCAACAACGTGAATATATTGTTACCAGCTTCCCTCGTGCCACAGGCAGTTTAAGACAAAGGCAAATTGAAGTTTGGGTCTCAAGGGGTTAAACCTACCTATTTGTATACCGTAAGGAGAAAGGAAACCAAAACAGAGCCCCACTGCCACAACTATATACATTTTTAACTGGGGAGCCCCTAAAACCCCAGAAAACCCCCTCCTTCTTAATGAGCCATAATATGTACCTTTTTACTCCGTGATTGGCTGAACTTGCCCTTATTAGGGGCCATATACGTAATTGTAAGATTACCCTAAATACAGGACATGAAGATACCCAAAAATATAACATCTCAACTGTAAAAGCGTTTGCAAAATGATAGCCGACAAAACCTATGAGGCTTATATATAGCTAGGCAACTAAATACACAATTGACACCCAATTAATAAGAGGCGCTGAGACCCCTTATCCTGCCACCCGAGCAGATGCCCTTCTCACCTACCCCTAGTTATGCCTCTGCTTGAATAACAAAAATATTTGTAAATAAATCGCCCCTGCGGGAGAGACAGGGCATGAATATGGATATATGTGCGTATGCTCACATAGCATGTTCTTCTGACACCCACCTCCGCAGCTCCTTAATTACCGGATGCCTCTCACCAAGCAGTGGTTAATTTGCTGCAGTGCATCTGTCGTAATGTCTTAAAAAGTGAATGGGAGAGAGTATGGGTACTGAATCAGCCTCCTCTCAGCCAATCAGCTGCATGTAACTTGATGTGGCTTCATCCCTTCTCCATCACGTTTCCATGGAGACACACTCTCCCTTCTTTAGGCCGGTGCTGATGCTGAAGATGCTACGGACATAAAGTTACCGAAACTATTTTTAAGACATCCTTTTATTATTTGTTCTAGAAATGATTTTCTACATAGGATGGCTCTAGAAGACCAGTCTGTGTAAGGTCTAGAATGTGGTTGGAATATTGCATTTTAACTGTTTGTTAATAATACACCCGACTTTTATTAAGTGGGCATTTCCAGAGACCTATCCAAAGGTAGAATAAAAAGGATATAGCTGTGTTATCTGAAGGAGATCCATTTTATTATAGAAAAACAGTATATATCGGGTGGGTTCGCACAGTTGCTGCTCATCGCAACAAGAGTATTTGTATACCATTGGCGGTTTGTGCTGACGGGTATGCCAATTTATAGGCGCTCTGATTACTATTTATTTAGCGCCATTGTATTCCACAGCACTGTTGGTAACATGTCCCGTGTCATCCATGTTTCACAGTGAAACGGGGATTATTCATGTGACCAATGGGAGAAGGTGGGATGAGGTGCAGAGCGTAGCATTATGTCTAGATAAGCAGAGTTACTCTGTGATGTGATGCAGCCTCATGTAATTGAGATACCCCGACCAAAGACCTTTAAATGTTTGCATGTATGGGTTACGGGAGGATGGTGTCACTGAAGGATCTGTCCTGTGGTACACAAGGATTTTATTAGAGATTCCGTATAGAACATGGGAGTCATCCAACGCCAAGGGAGCGTGATCCTTGACATGTTCTGCCAGCTTTGGTCTGTGTGCACATGTGTCACCTAGAGATGTTCTAATCATGAGAGTGTGCAGGGCATCCGCTGCACATACACCCTCTGTGGAGAGGGAAAGCCTCCTATTCCAGCCTCTGCAGCTAACGGGTGCTTTAGGGCAGGCGTGGAGGCATGGGTATAGACGTTTTTACCCCATAATATGTATTCTCCCTTTTCTCCGTCTATCCAGAGTTACCCCACTGCACTGGGTACCTTTTGTAACAAAGACACTTGGGAGGTTTGGTTGTGCAACATCAAAATGACTTGTCACACCTGACAACACAGCAGTGTTACAGTAGTCCCTCATTTACATTATCTTTAAACACAATCATGTGTGCTCCACCAACATGACATCAACAAAACGCAATTATAATAAATTGCATTTTCTACCATTTTCCTCTCCTCCTTTATTGCACCCTCCATCATCCTGAAGGACAGGTACTGCATACCTCCCAACAGTCCCAATTTATCTGCGACAGCCATGTTTTTGGCCTACTGTCCCACGTAGCTCTGATCTTGTATCGTGATGCACTATTTGGTCCTCGGATGGTAGCATTATCTTCTGTGATCCAACTCCCTAGTTGCCTCACATAGGGCAAGAGATGGATGTTACATCCTTTTGTGCGGTACATTGAGGCAGATGGACCTGCTATGAAAGTGGTGAGCAGTGAAAAGTTACGGATAGAGTGTGTCTGTTCTGGGTGTTGGAGGGTTAGAGAGAGTGTCTGCATGGTGGGGGGGGGGGGTGATGAAGTCCATTGGGAATGTTGCTTTGGGGCATAGTACTGTGGTTATGCGCGGTGAAGATTTCACACATAAGAAAATTCACACTGCAAACAACATGCTAAAGTCAAATAAATATGTATTTACCATGAAACATTCAGATTTTTAAATCTTCATAATTAAAAAAAGGATAAGCATATTTTGTGTACATCTTTAACCATAACTCCCACTTCAGCTTCTATAGTGCCCTGATATAAACGTGTTTCTCTGAGGTGTAAAAGGAATAGTAAATGTGATTTAATTAAGATAAAACCATAAAAATGAAATCCAGCACTTCTGAAAGCCACTTGCATTATTGTGTTTTTTTGTTATTCATCTAGCTTTTTGCTGCTCTTGCATCCACCAAAGGCATAGGTGAAGAAAAGCTTATATATGTATAAATTCTGCATTGATCCCTCACGAACACTGCATTGCTGTCAGATCAAGCAAGACGCGCTTGCGCAGTAGCCTTGAGTGGAAGATGACTAGTTATAACTGTGCAGTTTTGTAAAGCTTTTACCACAAATATCCTTAATATTAAAGCCCTATCGTATTCCGCTGCCCCGTACAGTAGTTTAAAATATATGATAAAATGTCAGGCAGGAAGTTCCCACATACAACAAAGAGAAAATAACACATTTTTATACTAATAGTTAAGTGTGAAAAAAATGAATGGCGTTTTATACATGTGTGTAAGATATAGGATCAGGGATAACGCGAAAGTCCCTTTCACCATACCTGGGAAGTCTCTGAGTTTGATCAGGAGTCTCTGGGTAAAGCACTGCTCCCCCTAGTCTCCGGGTCACTTTCTTCTTTCTCTGGGATCGTTTAGCCATGCCCACTTCATCCTCCTACTTATCACCTAATGTAGACTATTTAGGCCTAGCCCCGCCCCTATGCACTGACATGACCAGCTCTGTCCAATGCAGGGCTAGCACCTCCCACAGGTTCAGTTGGCCCCACCTCCTCACTAAGTCACTTCTCCAAAAACAGGGAGAGCTCCAAGTAGTCCACCCTGGAAAGTTCCCAGGTATGCCTTTTCTTTGCCCTATTTTCTAGGCATTTAATATAATTTTAAGTTCATTTACTTAATTTATTTTCTTATTCAAATTCAGACTTGTTTAAATATTGCTGCGTTTTCACATTTAGTAAGCTCATAATTTGAGCAGTCCGGCTGCCCAAATATAATGGTTTTTCTGTGCAATTTTAATAGACATTACTTAGGCAATTTGTATTTCCTAGATATACAAAATTACAGCTATCACAGCCATCACATCACTTTGGACACTGTAGCTGCAAATACAAATATTTAATTATTGTATTGTATGAATATATGGCTATAGCTCCCCCTGCAAAGAGATTTATATACAGAATGAGCAGAGAAAAAAAAAGACAAATAAAATGCTAGAAAAAGGATAAAATATAAGGGCCATGGGTAATTTATGCAGGTGACACTGAGGAATTGGAAACCGAAGACACTTCTGTCCGGGAAGAAGTGGACAACTCGGATCCATCATCGACTTTTTTTCCAAAGAGTTGATAGATACAGTTCCGGAACTGTAAGAAAGAGACAGCATGTACGCTAATCAGAAAGGGCATTTTAAATTTAAATATATATATATATAGTAGACAGTGCAGAAGTGTGTTACTGCATGTGTGGAAGTAGGTGTGTGTATTTAAGTAGGTTACTGGTAGTAAGTAGTAGTTAATAGTAGGATTGAAGTGGTTGATGGTGGTATAAGCACATCAAACATCACTCGTTTATCCTGCCGTGGTGGTCTGACACTCAGCTACTATCCAACGATTAGAAAAGAAATCTAGATAGTTCTCAGGTATCACTACATTGATGACACAACGACTACAATAATGCCATTTATACAGAATGATTATAATTTAACATCTCAGTTTTGTTTAAATAAAAACTTGTCCTTTGATTTTTCAATGGCCTAATTTTCCATTAGTAGATTAAGTTTCATCACCAATCTATATCTGAATCATTCAGAACATTCAGAAGAGGTTTCCTTTATAGGGAGTCTGTATAAGTCAGTGTGTATGGGGTGAGAACCCACCTGTCTGTTCATGAAGACATAAATAACTGGATTGTAAATGGTGGCACTCTTGGCAAAGTAGGCAGGTAGTGAGGCAGCCAGAGGGTGGAAGCTGTAACCCGGATTGGCAGCAGCAAAGCAAGCAAAAAAGGTGTATGGTCCCCAGCAAAAGATATATGCAATGATCATCACTACTACCATCCTGGAGACCTCACGCTCAGCTTTCTGGGTGGATTCTGATTCCTTCTGCTGCTGAGCAACCTGGAAATTTAAAATACAGTATATTTAAAATCACACACAATAACAATTAAAAGTACAAGCCCTTCATACAATCAAGATGTATAGCAACACAGATGCTTAAGTGGTTGTACGCTCTGATTTTTCAACGGAAGCATTTTCATTTAGAACTGTTTTCTTGCTTTTATGGGGCTACCGATATCAATGAAGTATCATTAGGTCATTGCGCAATGCCAGAGTCTCGGTTCACACTTGAACACACCAGTGACCTATCTGTGTGTCTGTGTGTTTGCATTTATTACAATATTCTGGTAGTTAGTTGGAGTCTCCAAAATTCTGGATATGGCTCACCTTCCGGATGGCCCACCAAACTTGTATATAGCACAGGATGATGATGGACAGAGGGGCGATGCAACAGGTGATCATAAGAACCATCATATATGACTGAATTCCTGGATCGGTGTTCCCACTGAACACATCTGGACCACAAGAGGTCTTCAAGCCATGAGGCCAGTACCTACAGGCAGAGATCAATACGTTTATAGGACACATCCCTGAGGTTCTGATTATAGTCTTCCTACCTTTAACCATATGGAAACGGGCTACTTTTGGACCATAACCTCCAAGGTTGTCAGTATTCTAAACAATTGATACAAGCTATTTTTAAACATACTGTTTAGTTATTGTCATGATTAAGACAAGCAGATTGTTACTTGGATTTCAGAAATTAAAAATATTTGCATAATCTTACAGGTTTAGCAACATTGCTAAACCCTCGGTATAGATCAAAGATTGAATTTTCACATATGTATTTAATAGTAAGCTTGCTTTGTCTAACAATTAGCCACGCTGATATTTCTCTTTTCGTTAAAGAATTGGAACTTCTGATGGACGTACCTGCTCCAACCAAACATAGGCGGTGCGCACCAGCTAGCTGCCCAGATCCACGAGAACACTATGCCTGCACATGCAAGCTTGCCATCAAACTTAATGTTCCCAAAAGGCTTGCAGACTACAAACCATCTTTCCCAGGCAATTATAGTTAAGGACCAGAGAGCGGTGATTCCTGATGAGAAAACAACAAAACATATCTTTTCACACACTAGTTATGAACAATCGTTCAGCCAAGCTTGTAGATACGATAGCCAGACCACAAACAACCTCCAAATGCCTTTAATATATCATATTCTTAAAATATGCAAATTAAAACAGTTTGACAACCCTGAAATTTGGAATTCTGCCATGTCGAAAACTCTTCCTACAGCAATGTCTATACTTTTGATAATGATGATGCACATATTCATCAGTTCCAATTTAGTGTCTCTGGTCATTTTCCGTTATCTAGCACAAATGAAATTTTTAGAAGACAGGAATTCATAAAAATCTTACCGCAGGTGGAAACTGTGTAACCTTCTATGACACAAAGCGGATGTCCGAGGATGAAATAACCAAAACACTGGTTGACAACGCTGATGGTGCTGGCGATGACTGTCTCCCCGAGGTCAGCAATGGCCAAGTTGACCAAGATCCAGTTCAAAGGGTGCCGGAGTTTCTTGAATTTATAGGTGGCAACCAAAACTAGACCATTTGTAAATACAGAGGCTATGACCACAAATATCATCCAGAGGGTGGTGACGTGATAGACCCACCGTGGTGCAATGTGGTAATTTGGACCTTCAAATGGACCTTTGAACACAGAAAACACCCTGGTTTGTGGACATTTTATAAAGTAAACTGGTCTCTCTTTACCAATGTATTATATAACATTATTAGTATTATTATTTTATTGCATACATAAGTTGATAAACTGTTGTGTTTGACCATTTTGATATACCATGATTGGTCATTTATAAAGTGCCATGTAAGATGGCGGCATTAAAAGTTTAGCGGCATTGGAACAAAATATAAAGAGGACTCGATCTAACAACATATTTCCAGTCATTGGCTATGCAGTTAAATGCTAAACTCCATAGGGTCAATAAGATAATCTTCTGTTTCTTTAACAATTTAGTATACATTTTAAGTGGAAAGAGATTTAGTTCTTCAATGGATATAGGCACCTCAAGTGCGTTAGCTTATGGAACAAACTTAAACTATATGGTGAAAGAGAAAATAATCTCCCTAATCATGGGGAAAATGAAAAAAAATTGGGGTGAGGGTTTGCTGACTTTTACATTTAAATTGGCCATTGGTGACTGTAGATAAGGTAGTTCATCTCAGGATACTGGAGTGCATGTTTTTCCATACGGTGGTGTTTTGACGGTGGTAGATACCAGAAATTGACAGTGATCAGTGTTCTTATAGCAAACGAGGAAACAGCGCTCTCAGTGTATCTCGCTATGTGTGTCTCCATTATGTTTTAGAACAAAGGCACCGCTTTGCACCTATTCTGGATTTTGTGGCAGTTCTCTCCACATCCCGTTTCCTCGCTTGTTATTATTATTGAGTAAGGTTGCTCAGCGTCGATAAGAACCTTTCCTGTGCCACAGTCACTCCGCAGTTCTATTACGACATTGATGTCCCATAAGCAATGTCTTTGAAAATGATTATCTTAACATCTCAGTGTCTACCTTAAAGCAATAATATCGGGGGTTCCAATAGTTTTTTAACTACTGTACAAAGAGCCTACATCTTTATGAAGCTATTATTTGATATAAGACAAAAAGAAAACAATCACCATAGTCCGGTCGTCAGAGAATCAGCTGAGGTACAATGTGGAGGAGTGCTAGCTTAAAGAGGCCTTCCTGGCTCCCATAGACCCGGCTAAATTCCAAACTACTCACCCCGTGTGTTGTTGAAATTTGTATATGTGAAAACACTGCTTCTCGTCGTCTCTTCATCATCATCATCATGTCTTCTCCGGGCAGAGAACACAGCTTCATTCCATTGTGCAGCCATAACCTATGTGCCTCTGAATCCCGATTCCCTTTTCTGATTATATTGTAACCCCCCAGTCCCTTTCCTGCACCCCCTGTTTTGTCCCTATCCTCCTCGCTCCCAATGAGTTCCTCTCTTCTACGATGCCTGGCTGCCACTTGGCTGGGTAATTGGGTGACCTATCTCTTATTATATACCAAGTACAGATGGATTAGCCCAGACACTAGCAAACCAGCTGAAGCCCCTTTTAAACTTTTTATCTCTTAATTGGCATAGGAGTTTTATCTGTCGCCCCTCCTTTCCTCCCTTTTATCACCGTGACTTGTGACTCCTTGCTGGGAGCTTACGTCAGTTGATCAGGCTAATAGTGACTTTTCTGGACACTTCAGGTGACAGGATAAGACCTCTGCCACAGATGAAAGAGAGAGAGAGGAGGAGAATGGCTTGGGAGATTTTTTAGCTTCCAAATCCCATCTCATCTTCTCCATGTCTTTCCATTTGCTAATACGCTTATACTTTGTGAAATTGGGGTCACTGTGTTAATTAGAAAAAAGGTAAAAATTGTATAACAAATAAAAACCACTACTCTTCCTCGTAGCAATTGGTTTTGAGGATTTACATCAAATATGCATAATCATTCCAGCCTTGATTGGCCTATAATTGTGTTGTGTTTCCGTCTGAGAGTTGAATTACACTTTCAATGAAAGTTTTGGAAGGACATGTGTTTTTCTGTCCCGCCATCTGCCCTGTGACCAGGTAGCTTGAAAAAGGGTTGGGTAAGGTAAGTCAAATAACAAAAGAAACATTCACGCAAAAGGAAAATAGATGTTAAAAATGGGAAATTAGGAAATGCTACGTTTACACAATCAGACAAAATATTCTAGAACAGAAATAATAAGAAAAAAGAAATAAGGAAAGAGAGAAAGAGAGAGAAAAGAAAGACTGTAAAGTTTTAAAAAAGGGCGTTGGTATTTTGATTGGGATCGTTGGGCATAATGTTCATTTTTATCGCATTCTTCTGAACCATGAAATGTATTGTGGGGACCATTGTCGTAGATCTTTTTGTAGTGTTGTTACTATAGGGGGGGGTTGTGCTGGTATAAAGTGGACAGATCTCTGGTGATCCAGCTGTACTGCTGTGAGCTCAGGAACATTGATGTTCAAAATTTCCGATTTCGAATGATTACTTTTCAGGTTTGCGAGCTCATGGTCTGGTGATAGTAAAAAGCAAGTCGTCTGCGTATCCCAGTATTTTATGTGTGTTATCCCCTATTTTAAGCCCGCTGATGTCCCTATTCTGTCAGATGGTCTCCATAAAGGGCTCCAGTGACAGCATGTTCCCCCACCCCTGATCCACTTTATTTTTTCTGAAAATTAATGAAATGTATTTACAAAAAACTAAAAATGAATGGATTCAGAGCCGGAAAAACATAGGGCCTTTTGTTTTTTTTCTCTATGTGACCTTTTTCATATTAGCTTAAAATCGAATATCTTTATTCCTTTGAGTTTTGATTCGGCAAACAGATTTTCTTTAATTATATTTTTGCAGGAGATTGAGTCCCCCTTGTTTTAATCTCAGCTCTATCACACTTTTCATTTTTTATTTTGTTTAATGTACTTGCAATGTGTAGGTTTTCTAAGCTTTGTGTTGCATTTTTATGCTTTTTTTCTCCATTGAAAACCATTTCTTTCAGATGAATTATATCCATCCTGGCATACGGATGTAAGGGGCTTTTGTATAAAGAGGAAGTATGCTGATTGCTCGGTTTTAACTAATTTGCAACTGAATATATCTTTATACATTTACAACTGTAGCCATTCAATGAAACATACCAAGTGCAAAGTGATGTTCCCTTTAGCAGACCACATTATTATTTACTCTGGTTTTTATTACGTGAAAATTGAGAATTCAAACATTTTTTTGTTTTTTTAACCTATCACTGCCTGTATTTGTGTCACATGACATGTCATTGTTGACAAAAAATATGAACTTTTTAATTACCGAGTATGTTTCAGGTTTTCAACAGTACTGGGAATAATTTTTCACTTGCTCCGTTTATTAACAAAAGTATTAAATTCAAGTTAATTTTAAGTAACTTTGTTATAGAAACAGAGGTCATTCAATTTGTATTTACAGCATTCAAAGTGTATTGACATGCTTTTAAACCAGTTATCGCCTCACTTGAAAGTTAAATTATGCTATAATTAACTTGATCCACCGAGTTGACAGCCGTATAAGTGATGTCAGCATCTGATGTAACATATCTCACCACGTTTTACATTCGCATCCATGCTGTGTAGATGACATCAGATGATAAAAGTCCTTCTGTGCCTACCATATTTTACCATGCTCAGCGAAGGGCATGCCATACTATAATATGATACAACTTTTTTCTATAAAGTGCTATAAAAAATTGAAAAAATACAATCACAACATTAAATAGCTGCAGTTATGTGGTGGCGATCACGAGGTGGCCCTGGCTCTTTAAGGCCAGCAGCCATCTGAAAACCAGATATTTAAAAAGTTAATTTATATAGAAAGTCAAACACATTTTGCAAGTCTGATACCCCTACTATTAAAGTTCCTAATTAGAAGACATAATTAAGAACCGAGCTTAATGCAAACAATAGATTTAATAATACAAAAACTATAGGTTGAGATTTTATGTTATAGTGATGCCAAATGAAGCATATGAGGCGCTCTGCCTCTGGACGATATAATGTGCCGCTTGGTTTAGAACAAAAATGTAATACTAAGGTCTGCTTGGAAGACGAGCTTTCACCTTGACTAAGATAAGAGCTCTCAGTTCTTGCGGTAATTTAATTCAGATACTTAGCAGAAGCCTTTTTGACAGATGCACCTGAGATTATCTCTGCTTTCTGCAATGTACCGGGACCTAGTTAGTGCAAAGAACCCCAAATCTTATAAACATGTCACAGTGAAGTGAAGAGCCTGATGGGGGATGACATCAAATGTTCATGCCTTTCATTAATCCCCCCCATGGGAGGCTCAGTTCAGACCAGGGAAGTCAGATTAAGGAGAAGCGTTAATCTCTGGAAAGCTCGGAAGAAATGGCCTGCAGGATTCCAGCTAAATGAGGGGTGGAGTAGGTAGATAAGGAAAGTGAGGGGGAACATAATGGACGCGGAAAGGAGGGGATGACTGACTAAAAAGCAGTGCTGGCTCAGATGTCACCGATTCCTGATGAAGGAAGGACTTTGGGCTTCTCTTGACAAGATCTCACTCCATGTGTAGGACAGGTAACATAAAACTCTGTTTTCAGGGAATTTGGGGACAACAAAGTTCATTCAGGGGGGAGAACGTTTTCACATCACTACATTAAATATATTTTA
This sequence comes from Spea bombifrons, assembly GCF_027358695.1. Lineage (NCBI taxonomy): Eukaryota > Metazoa > Chordata > Amphibia > Anura > Pelobatidae > Spea > Spea bombifrons. Next base: position 8,130,153 of record NC_071094.1, read on the forward strand.
CAAATATCCTGGAAACTTCTGAGCTATTTTAGAATTTATTAGCATTTATTAACAAAACAACAGTTTCACGCTCTAATGTTCTAAGTTCTCTTGGGTGACAATCTATTGTCACCCATTGACAAAACTGTTTACCGTATTGGCATGATCTATGTGACAAAAGAACACTACATTGGAGTTTCCAGATATAAAAAGTTTAGTGCCATACAAATAAGTGGCTCATGCCATGTAGCTTTATGGTGGCAGGGCCAGATTGGCACTGAAGACTGATGGTACTATATAAAACAATAAATAATAATAATAATATTGGGCCAGATATCTAAAGCACAATAGGTAATGGGATTTCTTGCTGTGTCACACTGAGAAGTCCACCAGGCTTTTCATCTTTCCCAGGCCAGTAATGGATGGTGTACAGAAAAGGCTGAAGATACATGAAGCTGGGAATTAGTCAAGATGGATTAATTTGTATTCTTTAACCTTGTAACACTATAACCCCCTATCTACACTATGTATTATAAGTGGACAACCCCATCAGACTTCTCCTGCAAGAAGTTCAGAATAGCTCTCCATAATGCACATGTAAAGAGTCATCTCACTGATTTTACTATGCATCACACAGGGTCATCATGCAGAGCCCTTAATATTGCATTGCGTCTGAGCTGAAATGTTCATCTTTAACGTAAGTATAAGGTAGTTCATTAGATTGGACTTCTACTAAAAATATCAAATGTTCTCATAAAAGTATAAAGAACATTTATACAGTGATGAGAACCCAAGACATAATTTTTGGAGTCTGACAGCCCATCATTGTCACGAGAACATATGTTTTGAGTACACTTTACAAACTTTAGATAAGTTTAATAGTTTAATAGTATAAATAGATGGTTTTGTCATTTTATGATTAAACATCAGTGTCAAATTTCTCTAGCAATACAGGAGTCATAATAATTAAATCAGTAAAATAATTGTTTTAAATATATATATATATAATGAAATGGCTTTTATCAATGACAGACGGGGCTCTTATATGTCTGCACATTACATGAATATTTTGGGAAGACTGGCTGTATTTCATGAAAAAGTTTAAAAATATATTTGTATTACTATTTTAGAGTTCTTAAACATCACCAGACCAGGTGTTCTTCAGGTTAAAATGAAATAAATGTTTCTGGGGTGTACAGAATTCTTGGGTGCATCTAACTAAAAAAAAGTAGTCAAATAAGAAGTACCAAAGTTATTTCATGAAAAAATGTTTTTTATCACTGGAACAAAATGATGAACGATCATCTGTGTGATCTGGTGGGCTGGGTGATCCGATGATATGTGTATGGTGGTCTAATTAAGGATACGTCTCCCATGATACCAGCAGGGGAGGAATAATAATCAATCAACACCTGTCTGCCCCCTTTCTGAAGGTGCTTGGTAGGAATTCCGCTAGTTGTGAACTATTTCTGAGTTATCAATAAAAGTTCACTACTAGCAGAACTCGGCAAAGCACCTAACTTGCCGCTGGGGGGGCAGAATGGCAGAAAGAGGAATGTGGTATCCGACTAGAACCCCCCCCCCTCTTTCTTAGCATTGAGCAGGCAGCTTGGGTACCAGATCCTTGTATTTACAATTTTAAGGCTCTGGATGGACTGGCGACTGCTCAGTGACTTCTAAATCACCTTGGCAAACTTACCCCCCCTCCCCCCCCCCGAGGCCAGGATCAGAACAGGTAGTGTGCTATTTAGTTATGATTGCAAGCTCTGTGTAATAAGCACATTATATATGTGGAGTTTATATGTGTAACCACTCTGGTGCCAAGTTTGAAAAGGGGTCTTATCACCATAGCAACCAGTGGAATGGTTTCATCAGCAGGAACATTCCATTGGTTGCTATGGTGTTTGAAAGGTTCTGTGCTATCTGTGCTGATGAATGTAACAATTTTTGTAGCTAAAAGCTAAAAAAGGCCACATTTTTTGGAATTTGTATCATGTAACAAAATAGTAGACACTGATAGGTTGTTACCAATCAAACATACAAAACTTCTTAACGGTTTGTATTTTATGTGATTAACCCTTCAGTGCAAAGAAGAAAAGACACCTGGTAAGGTTTATTTGCTCTGTTAGTGTGTCTTGAGGATCGGGCTGGGAACCGCTGTTCTAGAGAGTGCCATTAATATACAATATCACCTAAAAGCATTGGACGCAAATTCCTTTTTTGAAAATAGTTCTTTGTAACCATTATTATTCTCCATCCACCTTTTTGTCAGTTGGCAGAGTAACCAAGGGTCCTAAATTAATTCTGGGTCCTGGTCAGTTGCCCCAATTTATCCATTGTCACTTTATTAGAGGTAATGTATTTAATTAGTATTTTAAACTTTAAGCTTCAAGCTCCTTCAGTGTCAGAAAGCAAAAACCTGCAGCATGTGTGTTGGGTTTATGTGAATAAACCTTCGGGGTAAGAATTAAATGACAGATCTGCTAAGGTTTACTGAGTTCCTTGTAAAATTGTGCCTAGGATGTGGCAAAGTAAATTGGCCCTATACCCTGCCAACATCCCAATTATTGAACCTGTTACCAACTGCACAATTCCCAAATCATCACAGTTTTCCTCTATTAAGTTGCGAGAAATTATCAAAATAACCCACAAGCAGGCTAATGTCATTGTTACCAAAATACTGTATTAGAAATATTATTGTGATTTTATAAGAGGTGACCCATTAAAAGGAAGCGCCTGTGTAAGTGTGAAGTCAAGCCCCTGGATTTCATTTTATGGGCCATACCAACCTTCATTCAAGTTATGGGCCATACCAACCGCCTCCATATCCCACATTTTGCTGTCCTAATCAACCTCTTTATTCCTTTGCTTGATCCTGATTGGCCCTGATTTGACTCATCATTCATTACAATAACGAACATTTTCCATGCTCTCCATTGCAATTTATTTCTAATAAACATTGCACTACTGATGCCATTGAAATGGATTCTGCTCCCTGAGCCCATGATGAAGCCATGTCCTTCACAGATACATAAGATGACAGCGGTAAAAGACCATAACGTGGTAAGATCTGGTGTATACTGGTGTCCCAATTTCTGTGAATGTATGTTGAAATTTAAAGGGACTATAGTTAACATCTGCATATGGTGGCTGAAGTGTCCCTCTAAGGAACCCATCGCAGATTGCTACTGTTAAAGAATCTATTTTGTATCTATGTTTTAGTGTTACCACTTATAGAATATACTGGTGGTCAGGAGGAAACAGAATTATGTAAATGTATTTAATGTTTATAGACTGGCTTTCTAGCTTTAGTATTAACGGATGTGGTTGAAGAATACTCTGCACCAGCTGGGCATCATTGTTGTTGACTTTCTCAATACACAGTGGAAGCTTTTAACTTGTGGGGATCCTGATACATTTGGCACACGCAGGATTTGTGAAATTCCCATCGATAACAGATGTTTCTGCAAAATCAATCGCCCCACGCTCAGCTACACACACATTTGTTGGAGCGCACATTCCCCAGTTACACGCACTCATAGTCGCTGAAATCCTCTACAGATAAAACACAAACAGGGAGCATGTTGATGGTTTAGAAAAGTTCCCCAAAGACCTGGATGTGTTTTTACGCCCCCATGTGGCCATTTGGGGAATTGCCAACAATAAACCTGCTGCCACAGTCCCAATTATTTCATATCAAAACCATCCGAGTTGTATTAATACCAATGACTCCCTTGGTGGCCTTCAATCCCTAATTGTAAAATAAAGTTTGAAAGGCTTTACGGGACAGCCCAGTCACTCACGATCAGGAAAATCTATAAAACATACACACAAAAACAGCTTCAAAAACGCAAGGGTTAAAGATGCATCTGATATATTTATTAAATGAAAGACAGGTGCCCAGATATAAACTAGATTGTTACAGACAAAGACATACAGGTATAAGCCTGGAAGAAAAGCTTTGGGGTATGTTATTTACAATATAGAAAATGTCAGTAAGCTTCCTTTAGAGAATGTTCCCATCAGGGTCAGGCCCAAAGAAAAAGGTTTTACAGGGATGTGCGGAGAAGGGGGCTACATAAACCACTTGCTTCCAGCAGAGCACACATTCATTATAAACTCATTGACAGGGTCCAATAAATTACTTATCAGTCATAGATCGGGACTTAATAACTCCAAAACTCAAAAACAGGTCCCATGTCAAGTTAATAAGGATGCCCCTTCTTGATGATAATATATCTAAGCTCAAGCAGGGATATCCTTACAGTATAGATGGTTACCGCCTTTGAGTATCAGAGTTTTCCAGCTAAATGTAGCAGGTAAAGGAACTTCAATAGTTTCCATGATATAGCAGCCTTGGTTTTGAAATATATGTACATTTGGGGGGGATTTCTCCATCCTCTGTTCCTCCAGAACAAGAATCCTGTACCTGCGTGCCACATATGGTGGGTTCCAGCAGATGTCTCCACAACCTCTTCACATTGCTGATATCTCAGCAGTAATTCACAAAAGAAGATGTGTTGCATGTGAACAACCAGAACCAAATACACCATCTAACATATATGCTTTACACATGGAAATGCTGCTTAGATTGTATCTCTTTATACAACGTAGCACAGGGCAGGCTGGTGTGGGCTGCTTGGTGGAAAGGCTGGAAAAGCCAAGCTGGACCATCAATGGTAGGCAAACTCGTCCTGTCGGCAACTGTGAGGGTCTTTTCTTAGTCTGCATTCTGGTGCCACACGAGGTTTATGGGATCTTTGGTTTGCCCACCTCAAATAATATGTTCTGTTACCTTAACCCTTTTAACGCTTAATAACATTTAAAGCAAAGTCAGTTATAAAAAGTAACTGAAAAGGTAGACGTGTGCCAGTATTTGTAGAGTGCAAAGCAATGTTGGCAACAGGGACAGAATTCTCGTATAGTACCCTAGGCCTAACAACAGATTCCCATCTTCAACTGTACTGTGTTAACCCCACCAGCTTTGCCCATCCCCTGCCCTGTTCTTCTGATGCCCCATCCATGACATGACTAATATCGGCTTTTCTTTTTTTTTTAATGATTTTTTTGTTAAATTTTATTTATGAAACACCTGTGGGGCACCTGTTGATTTTTTGTCTAGTTGTGCCTTAGGTGAAATCTGACCCTGGTGAGGAAGTGTTTTTAGGGGTACGACAACTTCATGTTCTGCTACGTTAAAACCCTCCAACTAATTCCAGGTTAAGTAAAATATATATTTAAAATGATTGTTAAAGAATTGATAAAGAAAACTGAAAAAAGATATGTTTCCAAACATAGTTTCTGTGGTCATCTTGGTGCCGCTTTGGCATCTTCGTGTTGATTTTCCAGCACTAAAGGTGCCAGATCACCCGGGTTTGGGCCATCACTCATTGTGTGAGCTACGGTTTCTGCTTGCTGATTTCCTATGCACACTACGCCTAATGCTTTCTGAAGAACAGACATAAATGTCTAGCTGGGTTACCCAGAGAGACATTGATGTCCTTCAACTGTAGCCCTTGCCAGGTTGTCCCTAATAGGAACCAGGTTCTCAGCTTGGAGCGACCCTGATGAAAATCAGCACTGATGCCACGTGGCTACATTTACATGTCCTGCATGGTGAACCTCTAGTATGTCAGCTGTTGTTGAACTACAAGTCTCATTATCCTCAAGCAGCTGTTTTCTGGTGATGATGAGGGTTGGAGGCCAACAACATCTTTTTTTTACATGGGTTCATACTTTAGGCCCTGTGCAATAAATAGAACTGGAGCTACCGAGAAAGGGGTACGTTGACCCCTGTTGCTTTGTCTAACTGGCTAAAATGATGTTTCATTTCAATGATAAAACAAGCTGTGGGTTGAGGGGCTGGATGTGGATTCTTGGCTGGGTGTGGAGTCACCTGGAAGCTGTTGAGGGCACAGAGCCGTGGCAGCAGACGTGGCAGAACAGGAGCCGGACGCGGCTGGCATTATGCTGGAGCCACCTGACTGCTGGACACTGAAGACACCTGGGTGGATCCAGATGCAGATGTATCCTCATCATCACCTAATGGATTTTTGCCACAGAAGATCAGTTTCATCATGCAGGAGCGGAACTGCGGGGACGCAAAGGAAACAAATGTGAGAATGGAAAAGGCAAACATAAACCATACTTACTGGTAACTAATAAATAATTACTGTGGTCCCAATTACAGATATTCACAACTATCCTGATACTGAATTACTAGTGAACGTATTTGGTAAAACCATACTATGGAGAATTATTTACCATTCCCTAAGCCTCTCAGCTTGTCAGGACTTAGAGGGGAACTCCCTCCCTGCTTTCATAACCTTTGGTTATTGTTATCATTTTCTCCTCATGGAGGTGTTCAAATACCCTCGACCCGCTGCTATTTGTGAAGCTGGTTCTCAAAGCCTCTTGGAGGCTATAACACGGCACAAACTCTGCCATGTGATGAAGCATGCAACTTAATTGCGTAGATATTAATGCCGCAAATGGAGTCAAATTTCCTTATGAAAGCCGCATCTTGTTGCACAAAGATGTGTCTTCTTTTGGACAATACGTCATGGCTTTATGTATGGTGCTTCTGACATCACCTTAAGCTAGTACTACTCCTTACTGTTTGAAATCCAGCTGCGAAAGGCAACACATATCTGTAGTGAACACTGCATGTACCAAATCACGCTGGGAAACCTAATATCCAAGGAACACCCATGCAAAGCTTTATGAACGTTTTCCTGCTCTTCTACGTGGCACATGTTGCTACCTACCCTACTCACAATATAAATAATAAGAAGGAGAACGGCAGGAGTTCCCCTTTAAAGAAATCCTTAATTGAGTGAGCGGCGGCTAGGAGGCTCATGTATCAGTGTGAAGAATGTGAATAAGTCAGCACTAAAGGCTGCTCCATGTGCATTTCTAGGAATTCTTCTTCTCCGAAAGGAGAAGGCTTAGGGCCAAGTTATGCCACTAGACAGCTCCAGTTTTAGTTGGAGTCAAAATTAAAGATAGTTAAAAAAGTACGTTTCCGATGCAGCGCCATATAATCGCTGTGCAGTAGAAACTAGACAGTCGGTGCATTATAAATGTCACAATTTATGGAATCCTTGGAGTAAATACTACCAGGGTTAACTATACAGATGCCATTTGCATATTTTTATCATCTCACCTGTCTGTTCATGAAGATGTAAATGAATGGGTTGTAGACTGTAGAAGCCTTTGAGAATACAGAAGGGATGGAGGACATTCGTAGGTCAAAATCCTCTCCACGGTGGGTAACAACCCATAAAGCGAATGAAGCATAAGGGAGCCAGCAAACCAAGAACCCGGCAACCATCATAATCACCATCTTGGTCACTTCACGCTCGGCTTTCTGAGTGGTGGCCGACTGCTCCTGCTGTTTGGCAACCTACACAAATACAGAACCAGAGTGACTACTGATCCTTCAAAGCAAGCACTGCAAAGAAAATCTCCAATATTAAAGCAATGGTAATGTCCAGGACAAGACCGGACAGAAAATTTGGCCCTGGAGCGTTAAGCCTAGTGGCCCATAATCGCTGGCCTGTGGCTGCCTGATGCTTACATGTGGCCGCCTTTAATGGATGTAGAAGTGTAGCGTGAAGCTGTGTGTATTCAGCAAGCTGCCCCACTCTACTATATTACTTCACTTGTCCGAGTAACTTTAAAAGTAATAATGTTAGCTCGAATGAGTCTTTAGGCATCAAGCCCCAGGACATGTTAATGTTTTAAGACCAGAAGGACTTCTGATCAAGTTTGGGCCTCACAGGTACCTGGAAGATAAGTGACTTCGCTTCGCCTATCTTAAAAAATGACTTGGACAGTTATCATAATTATTATTATTATTATCTTTTATTTATATAGCGCCAACAGTTTACACAGCACTTAATACAATACATAAATTCAAGGGATATGACAAGACAAGAATTGACAGACTAAGACAAACCGATACATTCGGTGGAGAGAGCTTGGCTCGCAATCTTACAATCATAATGGCCAGAATTGTTTATTATACCCTTAAGCTAATTTATATATTGAATGAAATAACTTTCTAACTCTTCATATGTTGAAATATTCTTAGGAAATGTTAGATTTTTGTTGGATTTGGGTTAGGATTAGATGTTGGATTTTTATCGTAGATGAGATGAGTTGTATCGGAAATGGTTAAGAATGAAATGAATGAATGAAGTATATGTTCCACATTGTTATTATTTATTTATTATTGTTATTGCTATAAACGAATTTATTTCTGTATGTAGAACATTTTACCTCTTCTAGATAAACCCAATTAGACTGTTCTGTGTTAATTGCTGCAATGCAGCTTTTAGAGCCCCCAGGAGGACCATATGATTTATAAACATCTATGAAGAACGGACCATAAAGCAGTCACCACAATAATATTTAAGAGCAATAAAACATTGCGTAATAAAATATGGAGCTCTGTGTCAGCAGTCAAAGCAAATATAATATTATTCACGTTCTTTACATTTCTATGCTGCCTATGTCGGGTTTCCCAAAATGCATTTAGGGGTGCTGCTGGAGGCCAAAAATGTTCTTGCTTCAAACCAAATCCTTTAATTTTATTGTATTTTGGTGGCGTACTGTAAAGAGTTCAAAGTCTTTATGATTAACCTCCAACCTAGTATGACACTGAGCGCTCTTATTTCCTTATGAATGAGATGTTATATATATGAGCAAAACTTACAGCATGGAGGGTGAGAAGCAGACGTCCATAGGAAAACAGGATGGTGGCCAGAGGGAACCCAAAGCAAAAACAGAAGAGGAAAAGTACATAGGACTCATTGTTCCACTTGTTATTCACGGTGTACCAATCAGGTCCACAGGAGCACTGCAAGCCTTCGGGGATGTACCTGAACAAAGACAAACAGAATACAAAGAACGTCATGAGATCCTTTAAATAAAGCAAAGGTGATACCAGACCCAGTCATATCGCTTGTTTACGCAATGAACGTGATATAAGAAAAAATAAATATAAATAAAGAGAGAGTTTGCTAGATCGTCTCCCACAAGGAGGGCTGGGCTGGCCCTTTATAATGCATAGATAAATGCATTCACCAATTTTTTATCTATGCATTATAAAGGGCCAGCCCAGCGCTTCTTGTGGGAGACGATCTGGCAAACTCTCTCTTTAATGATTAGTTAACCCAATAGCCTTTGGCTCTCCACTGACTTCATGTGGTCCCAAAATAGACAACAAAGTAGTAAAGAGGGACAAATGGACTTATGTCTCAAAAAGTAATGGTTCTTCCCAGTGGTGGAGCTTGATAGGATCAGTGTAGAAATAATAAAGAAGGTGCACGCCAAAGAATCAGTTCTTAGTGCTACCTAGAAAGCTGTGAATGTTTCTGTAGACACAACTGGTGGAAATGCCAGTTCAAATAAAAATTTTTTGATGTGTACAATTAAAGGGTATCTTACCTGCTCCAGCCCAGCAATGGTGGAGTTGCTGCTACCAACCCAATAACCCAGGTTAAGACACAGCCCATAATAGCATGGCTCTCACGGAATGTGAAGCTGCCCATCGGCTTACAGATCACAAGAAACCTTTCAAAGGCCACCACAGCAAGAGACCACAAGCTGATGATTCCTGAGAAGAAGCACACAAAGAGAGAGAGAGGCTTTATTCCAAGCAGACATCGATGAAGATGAAGATGAAAAAGCAAGACAGGACAGGACAGATACACGTGAGGAACAACAGCTGAACAGATAAAACTTCAAACCAAGCTCTTCCCAGTATCACTGACTTTACTGAGATACAGGTGAAGAACTCATCATAGGTTAAACCTAATAGTCACTAATCAGTTTCTCGCCAAATTGCGAAGACCGGAAGATCTTGAAGCATTTGGTTAATTTAAAAAAACATCTAGTCTTACTCAACAATGGCGGCGTATGGATCATGTTTACCGAGATTAGTCCATTGCTAATTAAATGAGCTCAACTTTTACCATTCCTATAAGTTATTTTTTATGGTGGGTATCCATGTTGTCCTGTACATTGTCATTTAATGAATACAGACTGTGTTTTGGTTTACAATGTTGTGAAGAAGATGTAGGCACTTACAATCATATTATAATTACATGAGCTGCTATGATGACTTTTTAAATGCCACTATCAATTTAATTTGGAGTTTTTCCTTACAAAAAAATAGAAGCCAGACCCTTAAAGAACAATACGGTTAGAATGTTGAACTTGAGAGGACACCCAGCATCATTGTGCGAGTTTCCCTGTATTTATGGGAAAATTATCACATAAAGCAAAAAGGCATTCACAATGCTTCCATTCATCCAATATAAAGTAACATCCAATGAAAGTACTCTTATACTCTAAATACTCTAATATAACAGCCCTGGAGAATTTAGTCCATAACTAAAATCTCTTCAGGTTTTCCTTATTCCTTATTCTTCATTATTATTATTATTATCTTATGTTAAGTAAGATAAAGTTCGGCTGGAAAGCAAAAGACTGTCCCCTCAGTAGGAAGCCGGCGCCTGCTCCAATTGGCCTCAGCAACAATTAGTGAATCCAAATAAAGAAACGCTTTCCCATATATATTCCTTTCTTCAATGAAATAATCCATCAGTTGGTGATGAAAAGGTTAATAGCAATGCAACATTGTGGAACGCGTATCTCAGCTAGAAAAAAGCTTGATACGTTTTCCCAGGCGCTTGATCATGAGCTTATGATTTAACTTATTTAAGATTTTTATCACCAACTGATGGATTATTTCATTGGGGAAAAATATATATAGGAAAGCGTAAGTGCCAGACGCGTTTCTTTATTTGGATTTTCTTAAATTAAACCATCTCTAATTTAAAGTTCATGGAAAATGAAAGGTGACGATAATGATAATAGTTCAAGGTGTCTTTATGGCCTAGGAATGCCAACAATTTCAATGTTCTGATTATTACAAGTAATAGTGGCAACGTTCAGGTTAATAGCCAATGCCACCAGGTCAGATCAGGAGCTATTTCTTAGTGAGCCTCACCCAGGGTAACATCACATTTTCACCTGTGATTAAACCCCCCCAAAAAATAACCAAATGTTATGGTGAAGGCAATGTAAGTGCTTACCTCCAAGAGTGGCAGTAAAACCTTCTATCTTGCATGCCAAAGTACCCAGAGAGAAGTACATCTGAGAAAAGCTGTAAAAGGCAGTTGTGGAACCAAAGGTGATGACTATAAGGTTGGCGACGGCCAAGTTTACCAGAATGTAGTTGAGGTGGGAACGCAGCTTCTTGTACTTTGCAGTGCAGATGACGGTCAGCAGGTTGAGAGGGAAGCCAAAAATGATGGTAAATAACATAAAGGCCGACATGCTCATAAACATGCCCGGGGTCCCCAAATGTGTTTGGGGTACCAGAAATGGGCTGAGAGATGTAATGTTAGTGGTTTCCACAGGAATGGGAAGGTAGAAATCATCGGGCATTTCCATCCTCAAATCTGGACGGCCTTTGCTCATTTTGGAAACTTGGGGGTCCTACCACCGATGTGAAAAAAACGTCTACACGCTCATAAAACAGAGCCTACGCAGCTGGAACTCTTGATGGCTCCTGGTACCAACCGAGAGCCTTTCCCCTTTAGTACAAAGCAAAGGAATAGGATGCTTGTCTTTTATAGCCATAAAATCAAGAAAAGGTCTGGCATGAGTCCCAGTTTTAATTTCATTCATAATCGTATTTAGGAACAAGCTGGGCTTAATGGTTTTATCCAGCGGTGGAATCTGCAGGATGGCGGACTTGCTTTGGAAGGTGGAATAAGATAATCTGCAAGACAATCTACTTTACTGTCACCTAATCAAAGCTGGTCGACTTTAATCTCCTTTTTAAGAAACACTTTACATGTTTGCTTATGCTTCATTATGCGTTTATGTTAATAATCTTAAATCCACAGACGGAAACAAAGCAAACTTCTAACGTACAATAAGGAATCAAATCACAATGCGGCAGACGTGGCAAGAATACTGAAGAAGAAGAATTTTAGGAACCATAAACTCAAAATGAGGAAGATGAGAGCAAATATAAAGCTAAGCTAAGGGAGGCAAAGCGCATTATTAGACGCACCAAAGAACATACTGGGGAGAAAATTGCCGGGTTAACAAAAAAGGTGAAAAAACCTTTTTATATATAAAAGAGAGAAAAAAACATAAACCAGGAATAATTAAACTAAAGACAAGTGGAAGGAATTGTATAATTGAGGACAAAGTTCTGTTTTTTACAGAGGACGATGAAGGACGATGAAGGTGAGGGACCTTTGTTAGCCAAGAGAAATAGTGATATGTAACACTACTATCAAAGTAAAAACAGACAAATACATGTGACCTGGTGGGATACATCCAAAATTATTAAACAGGAGCTTTGAAGTGTCCTGGCGCAACCGCTAGCAGACCTATTTAACCATTCAGTAATGGCAGGAGTAGTTCTAGAAGACTGGTAGTTGGCAACCGTAGCACCACTGCACAAAAAAGTGTAGCAGGGAAGACTCAGCCGACTACAGTCCAGTAAGCCTTACGTCAGTAGCTGGCAAATGAATGGAAACCATGATAAAGGATAGGATTGTTAAATATCTGGAAGTAAATGGTTTGCAGGATCAGTTTCGTTGAGTCACAAGAGGCAGAAGGTTAGAGTCAATGGTGTATATTCAGAGGAAGGACTTGTTACTATTAGTGGGGTACCTCGGGGATCAGTATTGGGATCTGTACTCTTTCATATTTTTATGAATGGTAAGGTAGATCTTTTTGCAGATGATACCCAGGTGGAATAAGTCAAATGGCAAATAATTTAATTAGAAGAACGGTAGAGAGTGTGGCAGCTGCAGTTTATTGTTGATAAATGTAAAATAATTCCAAGGCAGCGTATAGCATTGGGGACCCTGTTCTGTCAGTGACAACGGAAGCGAGGGACTTGGGAATAATTATTTCTGATGACTTAATGAAGCGTAAAAAAAACAAGCAGGGTGCTGGGATGTATAGCGAGAGGCTTTAGTAGCAGGAAGAGGGAGGAGGTTCTCTGGTGGGACCTCACCTAGAGTATTGGGGACAGTTCTGGAGACCCCCAACTCCAGAAGGGTATTGCCACATTGGAGAGAGTTCAGAGAAGGGGTACAAACATGTTTAGTGGTTTGCAATTTAGAAAGACTAAGGGATTTTAATATGTCCAGCTTTAAAGGAACGAAAATAGAGCGGAGATGCAATAGAAACAATTAGATACTTAAATGGATGTTTCAAATTTCAGGAGGCAAGCTTATTTAAAAGAAGGAGCGATGTTAGAACTGATGTTAGAACTGGTTCTAAAACTAGAGGGTACTTAACTGGGAGGATAGTAGATAAATGGAACAGTCTCCTAGCAGAAGAGGTAGAGGGAATAAGCATAAAGCCATCCTCACTAGAGCCTGTTCACGGCTCTATCTCATGTGAGTTTACTCTATACCCCATTAAAATCATTACTGCATTTATGGGTTACACTATGATCCCTCTGTGTCTCAATTTACAGGGCTAAAAGAGAGGTCTAAACCACATTATAACCAAGTATAGATACAGATTTACTCTAAGGTTGTGTGTTGGGGCACGTGCGCTTACACCTTTATGTTATTTGTTATTTGTATTATTTGAGTGGAAATTTAAAGTGGTCTTTTCACGAGGTGTGTTATAAGTTGCACTTTACTTTACACTTATTGTTATTTATTTGGTTTCTTTATAAAGCTATGGGACCAGGCCAAGGACTTGCACTAAAAAAAAATATTTTAATAGCTTTATAAAGGAACCTCTAGGCTGTAAACAATATCTAGCTAAAGAGGTATACAACATCCAGATAGAGAATATGAAATATGTAATAATATCCTACATAGCCAAACTTGGGGTGCTTTGACGTAGTGGCGGACTTAGCGATAAATGTCCATAAAGAGTGACAGAATCACCAGAAGGGTATTTGCTGGGTTGTGCGCTTATTCCTTGCTTTGTTTTATGTGCATTTTGTCCATTTCAATATCAATGTATTTTTGGTTTTTTTTTGTATTTTTTTATAATATTTGCTTTAAAATTATAAAGATAATAATTCACTCATGGCTTTCTTTTAGATGTGGTGGATTCTCTTTAAGACCAAAACGACTCGGGAACTGGAATAGCTTGTTATTTTCCAATATAGGTATATACTGGTGTTTGTGAAACACTGGGAACAACACCGATCCTGTGTTTTCATCCATCCCCTGGATTAACACTTGCTGACTACTGATAATTACTCGGTTAATTCTTTTAGACACAGCCTTGTCTTAAGTCGCCTGCCATTGTACCTAAAGAAGCTTACGTTAACCAATATATTACAGAATGAATACGATGGCCGCACTTAAAGATATAACAGACTACTCCATATTATCGCTGACTAATATAGCAATATATTTTCTCTTGGGAAAAAAAAAGGGGGCATAAAAATCTCTTTATTGCTTCCTCCATCCCTTACGGGTAAGTGAGTAGCAGATGAAGCGGACTGTGCACTAATGCATTTTTATGCATGGCTTTTGTAACCCTTTCATAGTAGATGCGAGGAACAGAGAGTAATTATAGCAACCACTAGGTGGCAGTATAGTACCAAACATGCGAAGCCTTTAACACACAGCAAGGTAGCGGTTAGTAGAACATGGCAGAGCCATAAACTACAACTTTTGGATAAAAACCATTCACTCCCACAATACCATATTTTGTTAACACTTTAGATAGAAGAGCAAGACTACATAAGAGGCAAACACTGTGGGTATTAAGGCGAGTGTAAGTGAGAGTTGTATCTGTGGTATGACAGCGTTAGCCAACACTTTTATTGAAATTTGGCTACGGCTATAGCCTATGGCCTCAAAACCCACAAGACAAGCCGTGTTCTCCAACTACCGGTAAAAGCAGCATCAGAAAGTTTAAATACCCTTTCCTACTCTACATATATAAGTAGTTAGGGAATTGGGTTCAATAAGGGAAGCATCCAGGTCTGCATGGGGAGAGTAGAGGATATGGTGGAAAAATGGTGTGTTGCTTTTCGTCACGTCTCAGTTTTGTGACAGACAACAAAGTAGCAGACATATCAGTGGGTTTTTGACCTCTGTGGCTTTCATTACTTGCCAGATTCACCTCACGTGACCCTTGCCAAGCACCCGTATCAATTGTAGTTGCCATATTTGTTCAGCTTTTCCCTAATACCTTTACAGATGATGGATGCAGATCTGAGACAATGTTTTCCTGGTGCATGCCCTTGATTTGTATGGCAGCGGCGGCTTAGTCGCAGTAAGCTGCTCCGAATGAATTAAAAGCTTGTCTCAGCTCCCGGGGTAAATCTGTGTCATAGCCGGATCCTGTTGCCCTCCACGTGTTTTTCATCAATGCCAGAACCTCTGTGAAACACTGGCTCATGCAGGTCATTTTGAATTATTTCTACACCTTAAAAGAGCTAGCCTAAAAACTGACTGTGAGGTTCAGAAGTCATTACAAGGTTTGGGAGCACTAAACTTCGTTCCAGTGCCAACTTTATGCCATTTGTCCTCGCAATCCTCCATTGTCCCTTTCATGTCATTTTCCCACCTCTAAAACATCTCTTCTTCACTCCAAGCTATTTATTTTTCTCCTTTACCATCACTTATTGAGTCTCCATTTCTGCCACATTTTGATCTCTTCAAGTCTCATCTGTAACTCTTGGACCCCATACAATGCAGCGCAGTCAAGATGCGCGAGCAGGGCCCTGAGCTCTATTTAGGGCAGTGCCACTCCTATGATTGGGCTCTGGGTTCCCCCATGATTGCCATCCTCCCAGGAGTGATGGGAGTGATAAAGGGCCTCTGTGCGCCATTAAATTCCATTAAAAATCAGCCAAACCAGCTACAATAGTAATTTACAACATTAACACCGTCTGCGTGGATTTCTGATTTTATGTTTTTTTAATGGACAAAATTAGCTTTTCTTTAAAAAATGAGGACATTTCTAAGTGACCCCAAACTTTCGCACAGCAGTGTATGTTGGTTATTTCATCTGTAAACACAGTTACACGGGCTTATTTAGTGTACAAGACTGTAACATGTTGGATTTGGGAAAAGCGTTTTGTTATTGACCCACATTTCTAAAAAAAAGTATAGTGTCCATACTCTACAAACACTACGTATGATAGAAGGTTTGCTTTATTTAACTCTGGAAATGCCACTTCGAATGTTTAAACTGGAACTGGACAGAAGCTGGTACAAGTCTAACGGGCGAACAAAGCCAATTGTGACATCGCTGCGTTGTCACTGAAGTCATAGCGGCCTCTAGTGGCTGTTTCCTGAAGTGTAGCTTCTACAATGAGAGACATCGGAGGACAGAAAAAAAAACGAACTCAGGTGCAAAAGCGTAAAAAGTGGCCTCGTAACCATAGCAACCAAGAGCAATTATCACGACCGGTTCATTGGGTACCGTGGTGACTTTTAACACACACTGTTAAACTTGGGTTTTCTTTATGATGGATGCTCAGCACCTCCAATTGGCTGTTCATAGATATACATTTACGGTATACAGTTTTAGGTGGGTGGTCCTGCTGACGTTGCGTCATCGGTTGGGGATTGGAATGTTTAGGGTCCCCGCTCCTGCGACCCAGAGGATTAGGGTGTAGACCCAGAGAAGTGGAGGTATGCATACAATACATGAAGAGGCAACACGGCCTCACCTAGCGGTCAAATTCCTATAACTGTACCCCATACAGTGCGGGCCCTGGTACCAAAAAGCGTCAGTGTACCAAATTACCAAAGTCCGTGCAAATAGCTGTACATATTTATTTTTGAATTTTGAAAATGGCCAACACTGAGACAATTTTTTTTTTAAATTCAATTTGGATGTCATTTCGAAGATCTTCTTCCTAGAAGAAGAATAGTTTCAGCTATTACTGTGCCCGTTGTCTCTCACAGCCTGGGCTCTGCATTGGAACATGTTTTAAGTAGCACCACTTAGACGGAAGCAATTCAAATCTATTAAATTATAATTACAATTCCCATTAGTCTGTTTTTCCTTTGAATCCCTTTTGTTTCCCTGTAAGCCACTGTCACAGCATCCAGTGATACAAAATGCAGTGGAACCGCAATTCTCTACTCACAATCTGTGAAAATCCCAAGCCTTAAAGCTGATATGTGAATGTTCCAACACTGAGCCCAAAATGTCTCAAAAACCTGAAATATCCATGCAGATTCTGTACTTGCACATGTGAAGACAATTTTAAACTGTATGTGAAAACCACATTTTTAGTCCACTAAAATTCTAAGATGGTGTGAACCATATTGACATGATTCATTCTGCGATATATAATGCAGATAACTTGAAATATGGGACTACTACATTGAATCACAATCTTCTAAAATCCCAAGCATGAAAACTGAAAGATGCACGTTCCAATTTTGATCACAAAGTGTCCTCTATATATAGGGCACAGCTGTATTCTGAGAATGTCGCTGAACACAAATTGAAAGTTTCTCAGGCTCTTGCCAAAGAAAAACAGTAATAAAGTGTATGTTGAAAACAGCTTTTTTTAACCACCAAATTTGGAAGACGTTGGTGTGGTATGAAACATGCCATTATGCCACTGGAATAATACCTGGGCTTCTCTAGTTTTCAAAAATATATACTTATATGAGGTTAAATTGAAATATGGGGCAAATATACTGTCTCAAATGGAACGTGAACCCATTAAAGCGATCTGTGAAAAATCAGAAAGTTGAAAACTGAAAGATGCACGTCCCAACTTTTATTCCAGGTATTTAAGGTGTTTCCAGTAAATATATCTTGATAAAAGTCCACAAATAAGGACTGAAACGTTTAATATGCTTTGTGTGCAATAAACATTTTTCTTCTTCACATTAGAAATCCTGCAAATGCTCCTATTTTTATAATACTGTACCCAGGAGACGTTGCTGAACACACATTGAGGTGTTGTTTGGAAGTGACATTTACCAGGAGCTGTACATTTTTAAATGAAGTACAATATGTGTGAAAAAAAACACAAAATAAATTACTACCACAAAGTTTGAAAAAGGTTGGTAGTAAAATTAGTGCATGGAAAGTTTTAAAATACCAGCATTTGAAATACCCTGGGTTGTCTAGTTTTGAAAGATGTCTCAAATAGGACATGGGGACAGGATTACCAGATTTTAAAAAAATGGTTTTGAATTAGCAAAACACCTCTTGTACTTAATGTCCTATAACTTGCAAAAAAAAACCATAAAAACATTGGGTATTTCTATACTTAGGACAAAAAGTACTATCTATTTAACAGGTATTTACATTAGGCTTTATAAAAAAATGTCACCGTATTTTATTTTTTATAGGAAATTAGACAATATAATAAAAATGGTATCTAAAGAAAGCCTTTCCTGTTCTGAAAAAAATATATAAGTTTTGTGGGTACACTAAATGAGAGAGAAGAAAATTTCAGCTAAACATGAGTATCTCAATTATGTTAAAACAGCCTAGGTCAAAAAGAAAAAAAACAGACTGGCCCTTAAGGGGTTAAGGACGAAAGAGCTGCCCATGAGTGGTGATCTGGCTATTGTACCTCCTCCAGGCTTTGTTTAAAGGCTGCATAGTACAACGGACATTTGCTCTAAAAGGATCCATGTATAAAGTGGATATATAGGCAAAAGGTGATTATTGTTAACCTTGCTCGCAAATACCTACCCAGAATCCCTTGCAGTGGTGGTAGAACTACGAGATTTCTAATGATTAATTAGTCTTTTAACCTTAAACTTGGATTAGCCAACAGAACACAGGAGTGATGGGAGTGATAAAGGGCTTCATACGCCTATGAAGATATTCCATTAAAAATCAGCCGCTTCCAGTTACAATAGTCATTTACAATATTAACCCTGTCTGTATTTCTGATCCTTTCAGTTGCTTTCAAAACTGAGGGCATTTCTAAGTGACCCCAAACTTTTGAACGCTATATGTATATATGTAGTTCTTGAAGGTTATATAACATATACAATATATACATATTATAAATATATTTATACATATATATATATATATATATATATACTAAAAGAGTGAGAATGAAATCACAGTTCAACAATGACAAAAATGCTTTGGTCCTTATATGTAGAAACATGTTAAAAAAAAAGCATTGGTGGTTAGGGGGTTAAGATGAAAAAAAAGAACATGATCAATCAGTATATAAGTATAGGAAGTACACAGATAACCTGGAATGTTACAGTTTTCCTTTTACAACATATTTACAGCCAATATGACTTCTTTACACAGACCAGATTCCATTTATATTAATACAAACCTAAAATGTTAAAATACAGCATGATTTAAAATATACAGTATCCTCATATGTATTGTATGTTTGTTCAACAAATGATTGCATTACCATGGGAAACAATAACAATGTTAAAACATAAAATATACTAAATCATTTCATCTATTGTGCTTACAAGATATATATACATTTCTGATCATTTTTACCCCTTTTTTCCTCTAACAATTACTTTATTATTATTTTTTTCTGCTGTTATGTGCCTGAGAGCTGCCACCTCTCTGTTGCATCCCAATTTATTTTGCTGCCTGTCTGCAAGCAATTGGTGATAATAGCTTTACGGAGGAGCTGAACATTTACAAGTAATAACTAATGCAAGAGATGTATATACTGTATATGTATATAACTTTGTACCTACGTTCATATCATAACATGTAAAATGTATACAGTAAAATGTCTAGTTTAACATACATCCACCCAATATTATATGTAATATATGTGACATATTAAAGTGCAGCAGATAAATGCTATTGAAAATCTGATATCTGTTTTAAGATATATACCATTACAGATCTGATCCTCTTATTGAAAAGGACATGTAAGCAATGATAACCATGTCAAGGGCTGTGGACCACTTCATGATCAGGGAATATTTTGTACCTCCGAATGACAAAGACCTGAGCTTTTATGGTATCCTTGTCATGTATTCATGTATTTGTTCATCATTTCTTCCAATTCTGTCTTTTTTTTAGTATTATATAGTATATATTAGGCAGAATATATACATATATATATTTTGTAAAGTATAAATAAAAAAGATTTTTTTAAAAATATCACATATATTTTTGTATTTTTACATTTGACAATATTTTGACAGATACTTAAATATTTAGACTTTTTTCACCCCACTAAAACAATCTAGGATTCCAAATTCTACCCGAACACTAAAGCCCCCTCCCCATAAAATGCAGATTTTAAAAAAATCAGATGTTCAGGACTTGATTGGGGTTAAAAGACTGCTCAGATGGGAAACATTCTTGCAGAGCTTTCTGAACCTTGGCTGAGTTAATATATGAGTGGTCTATGTGGCTCTCTCTGCTGCAGGATCAGCATGGGGCAGAGAGAGAGACAGCTGGAGACAGACCAAGTGTTTGTGAATACTGGCCATGTCGTACCAGCTGTAATTGCTGTGATTGGTCATTACAGGGATCACATGACTCAGTGACCCACAAGCTGGGTCCCCTGAGGACCACTGTATACATGACGGCTTGGAACTTACACCTTTTCAGTTTACTACACTATAGTTACCTGTCAGTTAAGCGGATCTGTCAAAATGTTTTAATTACATTGCTATATATGTGCCTTTCCCATACCCCTGCCCCCAATGTTTATTCTCACCCATGTGTTTTTCTGCTCGAAAGATGAGATTGGATAATTTCTGGTTTTTGACCGTCAATCATAATCCAGATCTGATGTTAGACGTCTCAGTTTTGCTTTTGTAATTTTATAACATGTTAAAAAGTCTGTGTCTACTAAGACATTACTGGCCCTTTAACAACCCAATGCTCTTCATTCTGCGCTGCTCCGACGTGCACATACGACGCTCTTTACATAGCAGACCACAGCCATTCAGTGGCCAACTAAGACTCAACGATCATCCTAAGCACAAGTATTTTGGGGCCCCCACCACCATTCCACAGCCTACCTGATCTGGGGTGTCGCTGGTGGTCTAGATGCCATATGTTTATAACAGACCACGCGTGGGCATCTCGCACTATAGATTGTTTACAACCCACAAAGTTCCTCTATAAAGCTTGTATCACATAAATTTTACGGCACCCTTTTACAATGTGAGCAACAAAGCGTCTCTCGTTACAAAACATAAAACAGCAAGTCATTCTTTTATTAATACTTAAATAAAAATGGAAAAAGAACACAGCCAATAGTATAAGAAGTACACAGACAATCTGGAATTTAACACAAATACTAATGCTTCTTTACATAGATCAGATACCCTAGCCTATGTGAAAAGAATCTCATTTATATTGATGGAAAACTAAAAGGAAAAATACAGCATGATTTAAAATATATGAGATCCCTTATTAATTTAAATTTTGACCTTGTAAGGCAATTTCTCATATATATATATATATATATATATATATATATATATATATATATATATATATATATATAAATATATATATATATATATATATATATATATGAGTGAATAATCCTTTCCAGGGGAACTGTCAGGTTCCAGGTTATCCACAATCGTAATTTACATGTAATAAATCCACATGCTGTAGAGGAAGAGAATTCAAACTCATTAAATCAAATGATTTTTTAATTAAACATGAAACATGTGTACCGCAAAATCTCTAGTACAATATACACACATATATATATTATGCATTATAAATGATGAAGTAAAGCTTCAGGAAAACTTAGCATGCGTGTTATGTTGTTTTGTACCTTTAATACCTCTTATAAAATACTAAAAATCTGATTATAATACATGACAGATTAAAGTAGGTGACGCCAATAAATGCCATGGCAGATCTGATTATTTTAAGATAGATTGCAAGTCTGTTTCTGTTATTGAAGCAGATAAATCATCAATGAGAACCATTTCAAGGGCTGTGGATCATTTCGAGATATTTTATACCTAAGTAATCCAAAGATTTTATGGCATTGTGTCAAATATACATTCAACCTTCATTTCCTCCATTGTATTTTGAACGTACCCACACAAATATATACCGGTATATATATGAATATGAATTGAGACAATATTATTACATATAACCCATAAACTTAATATGAATAAAATACAATTAAGGAATTAAAAAAAAATCTCACAAATGTTTGATATTTTTTTATCTTTCGCAGTTTAAAATACCTAAATATTTAGATTTGTTTCTCCCCACTAAAACACTATAAAATCACTATAGATCGCTCTAAAACAGTTTGGCCCCTTGAGGACCATTTTAAACATCATAGTACATCCACCTGCGTGAATGGGTTAAATTGTGAGTATTTTTGTGTTATTTGACAGGTGCTGCAATCTACTTTTACACCTTTTCTATTTATTACACTATATTTACATGTGCTTTATGCAGATCTTTAATGGTTTCAAGTTACAATGAAATCTATCTGCCTGCATCCCCTTAAGAAGAGTAAATAACTCAGTGAGTGTCCTGTGTGAGAAAGAACATAATTTTTTATATTTCTTTATCAGGGTCGAACCAGATAAATTCATTATTCATTGAATGGTGCCTGCTGTAGGAATGAGCATATGTGCATGACTCAGCTAGCCTCTGCTCAAGTAACTGGATGAGATGTCCTGATGATAGTAAACAATTGGCAAGGAGAGACTTCTGGTCATTCTTGTTGGGATAGAATGTCGTGGGGGGGTTGATAACTTTTTGGTTGAATAACACAAATTCTTATTTTTGTTTGGTAACAACCACATAGAATTGCATCTGTTTAAGAATTGTATAAATACTTCATGTTCTGGAATTGTAAAGCAGAACTGCCGTGTACTGCTTTGACTGTTCATGCTGCATGTTCTCTTTTGATCTAGATTAAAGACAACTTTCTACGCCTACTCTCCGTCTCTTTGAATAATTGGAACGCGATTTAGAGGACAGAGATTATTATCAATTATTATTATTGTTATTATTATTAACGCTGGTGAAATAGGATATCATTCCAGCTATGAAGAGGGACGTGGTCCACAAACATGGAGGGCTATTGGGCAGATGTTATCTTGTGTTTTCCTCCTTTATTTTGCAACGGTGTATCCGTGAGACACAAAAACGGAAATGGATTTGCTCGATAAAGACCTAAATAGGTTGAAATTTAGGTATTTTAATAAAATAATAAAAGGACATTTATATATATATAATTGTTTAAATTTGTTTTTTGTAGGATTTGCAGTAAAATATTGTTACTTTATATATAGCTTTTACATTTTATATATATATATGTGTTATTATTGACTATACTAGTTAATAAAGGCACAAAATATAAACAATAAAGTTAATAAAGGCACGTAAACGCCTGATTTACTCACATACCTGGATGCCAGTACCTTAGTGCTACGATGATTTTTCAGTTAACTTTGCAAAGGTTTTTAAAGGGGAACAATCACCATCAACGTTTTTAACCAAACTAAACACGTTTATCATAACTACATATACAAATACATTTTACTCTTTAAATACTATTACGCAGGTTTATGCAGTTTATAGAACAGGACTACAGGACTTGAAGTGACAGATCCCCTTTACCTTTGCACCATATACGTTCAGAATTTATGTGATGGAAAGGCCCCTGAAAATGAGGATTTTGGAGCCTGTGTGGAATTATGTTAATATTACGCTTATTTATTTACAACAGACTGTGAAAATATTTAATGAAGGCAATTCAATTTAAAACACATTCTAAGACATAATAGTACAGAAGGAGAAGATGGCCCTGCCCTTGTAAGCTGACAATCTAATGCGCACTATATTATATGAGAAACTCATAATGTGGAGTCCATATATGTGTGGTCACATCAGAGCGAAGTGGGTCCTGTTCCAGATGGAATAGCTAATTGTTGATGTGTTTGTCCCAAACGTCCACTACTGGGCAGAGGTGATAAGCTGCTGCCATGTTGGGTATAGATCTGCCCCATGTTCAAGACCTGGAATATGTGGGACCTAGGCATCTTAATATGTAGCTTCAGTGGAAGGGGAAGAATCGATGTCTTTGGTGAGATCACTATCCTGACAGATAAACAAGAGGGAGATAAAGGTGTTCATCCAATGATGTCTATTGGTAGAAAGTTGGGTCCTTCCCAGCTTCCCCAGTTAGGTTCTTATTGATTCCATGAGGACCAAATTCAGGATCAGAACAATAATGTTCTTTGGGGCTCACCAGGGTCTGAGGTAGTATGCATGTTGGGTCAAGCTGGCCCTTCATAACCCACTACAAGTAGTCCCCAAAGAGTTCCAACCAAGAAAAAGTTGCACCATGTTGTACAGACGCAGCCATGCTTATTGCCCCTCGTTTCCGCATCACTTTTATTTATGAATTCTATACCATGAATTGTGGACATCGCTACAGACTGAGCTATGTGAGCAGACAGTGATGGATGACAAGCTGTAATCACAAGATTAAAAATTTCCAGTATATTCATAACGAACGTCCAGTATATCCATAACGAAAGTCCAGTATATTCATAACGAACATCCAGTGTATCCATAACGAACATCCAGTGTATCCATAACGAACATCCAGTGTATCCATAATGAACGTCCAGTATATTCATAACGAATACCCAGTATATCCTTGACTAACGCCCAGTAAAATCCATAACACCCAGTATTTCCTTAACTAACGCCCTGTATATCCTTAACTAACGCCCTGCATACCCATAACGAATGCCCAGTCTATCCAAAATGAACGCCCGGTATATCCATAGCACATTAGCAGGACGTCACACAAATATAAGCACGAGTCTGCATGCGTGGCTAGCGGAACATACAAATTATTTTTGGTTCTCATTTATAAGAGGAATCTTTTTGTTTGGGGAGCCAGGTTTTTGTTTGACCAATGGCGGGGTATCGGGAACGCATGGTAGCATCAAGCAATCAGCAGTGGATTCTATCTTAACAAAAGACCTCCGAGGCCCTGAAAGCTTATTTGACGTTATATCTTTTCCAAATTCTACTTCAGACTCCGTCATCTCTTGGGCCAGTACGGTCAGATCCCTTCTTACTTGCACTGGGTACCACAAACTTCTGTTACTCTACTTGGTTACTGGACTTACTGGATCTATTTATAATTCTTTATTAATTCAGTCATATTCATTACATGTAAGAGGATTTTTTGTACATAAAACTATTGAATGTATTAATGGATTTGTTCTTTCTTTCTTCCCATTCAGCTGCCGCAGACACCTAACAAGTTACTGCACAAGCCCCATCCCAGCATCTCAACACTCACAAACACCTATGACGCAGAAAGCAGCAAAACCCCGCCCCCTCGTATTAGCTGTGCCACCCAATTGATGGAGGCCCTCCTTCTCTTGGTGGTTAGCACCACCTTCTCCCGCCCCCTTTTTCCTCTGCACAATGGAACATCCCACACGTCACCGCGAGTGGAGGAGGCAGGCAGGTAGGCTCGGCGCGGTGACGTCACCCCGCCGCGGCTCTCGCGCCCAGCCCGCCCTTTTCTCTCCTCAGCCCTGTGGAGGAGCCGTTAGAAAATGGCCGCCGCGCCGAGCGGAGAGGAGAGACTGTGAGTGCGGGTGCCTCGGCCGGTCTGCGTCCCCCCCTTCTTCCCCGCCCCTCCGCTTGCCGAATGCCTGTCACTATCCTCTTGTGTGTGAGGGGGGCGGACCCCCGCTGGGTGTCTTGTGTGTGAGCTGAATCCCCGGGACGGGGAGGCGGGGCAGTGGGAAAATAAAATGTCACAGTCCTTGCTGCTTTTCGCTTCCTCCCCCCTGCTCTTGGCTCTTAGGGTGTGTTTTTTTGCATTGTACCCCTTCATTTACCCTGCTTTCTAATGCCGCTGGTTAGAGGTGCTGTTTGGGGGGAGTTTTAGTGGCATGCCCCCCCATCCACAAGCCTCTCATTTCCTCAGTGCGTCATTGAACCCCCTCAGACCGGGGGGGATCGTGGACATTCCATACACCCCACCCTAGAATAAGGGAATTTGGGGCTCACACAGTGGGGCAGTCCTGTGGGGCACACCCCACCATGGGGAGATACTGTGTCCAGCCACTCAGGCGCACAGGCTTGTATGAAATAAGTGTGTGTTTACAAGGCAGCGCCACCCTTTATGTGCCACACGTCTCAGGTAACATCTGCATCTCGATGAGAAGAGGGTACTGTTAGTGTATGTTTACCTTCCTATTGTGGTGTCTTTTAAGTTTGCGATACTAGAAATAAAACATATTTGGGATAAAATCGCTTTTCGGGACGCAAGCAAACTTGCCCCGTAAAAGCCGCGCAACTGCCCAGGTGTACTTTACGTAGGTGTCTACCATCGCGTAACGTCCGACACAGGGTCGTGCGATCTGTCGCTGTACGTCACGATGTGCGTTATACCCGCGCGGTGACCTTAAGCCTTACGTGGATGCGCTCGGTACGGTTTATGTGGTCATTTTTACGCCTTCGCGCGTATTTATTTCCTTCATGCGACTTTTATAAGATGATTGTTACGGGACGATTCAAACTGTGCGGGTTCGGCTCGCTGTACCAATTTGTCGCGTGCCGTCGTATAAATTTATAAGGTCGCTTGATTTCGTAGTTTGGCGTAATTTTTTGTGCGTAGAATATCTTTTTTTTTTTTACGTATTTTTCTATAACGGGGGGCCGAAAGTTTATGGTTTCTCGGTGTGTTGGCTGTGTGTCACGTACATACGAGTCGCTACCTTATATATGTTTTATAAATAAGGGTGTGCCAAGTGTTAATTTGTTTCCATCAGAGCTACAAAGCAGAAACAGAAAGTTCTTTAAACAGAGTTCAGAGCAAAAGATCGCAACATTTACATAGAATAAGCTACAGTGTGTATGCGCTGGAGAGGAAGTAACGCTGACGCCTAACCGTTTCTTCACAAACTGCTTTGGGGTGAACAGGGAGGATCAAGGTGTCCCCGACACCCCTACTATAGAATAACGCATATTAAAGTACTCTGTGAGTAATTTAATAATAATAATAACGTGCCTGACACAGAGGTTGCTGCCATGCTTCAAATCTGCCACCTTTCTGTGACGTCAGACATTTCTTGCCACCGATTGGCTGCTTCAAGCTGTCAGTCAGTCGCGTGAAAGTGCTCCGATTGAAATCAATAGGAAGGCTTCACTCATGTGCATCTTCCAATTTGTGTGTGATCATCAGGGCTTTTAGCTGCGGGATAGGGAACGGGGCAAATTAATTTTGGGGGATACTGGGGAACGCCCCCCAGCATCTGGAAAACAGACCATGTAAAAATTGAAAGGTGCCGTGCAGCTAGCGTATGCGCTAAAGTGCGTAGTATGACCGGGTGTCCGTATAACTGAAAAGGGACTTGTGTCTCGTTACATAATATTAAGTGTCGCCAAAATGCAGATGTTTTTATTCATTACTAATCAAAGTAACCATGTAAATAACGCAATAAAGGAGCTGTTTGGTAGTTTGAAGTGTACCTGTTGTTTTATCTCTTATCTTTATCAGGTACATCAGCTAAAAATAAGTACCAGATGAGACAGACGCCCCAATTCTACATACAGTCCATCTGGTGTTTGAGTCTACAGTTTTGCCATCTCTCCATTATTACTGCGTTTAGGCATTTAATATATAAACGTATTACCTATTGTGAGCTTTATTCTGTTCACAATATAGTTGTGCGGTTATTTAGGTAACGTTACAGTTCCGCAGTCACAGTGACATCAGCTCTTTACATTCAGGGCTTCTGCCTTAACACGATGGGATGGCAGGTAACTAACAAGCTCAGCCTCGTTTATGATGGACTTTTTGGGGCCTTTGCTTTTGACAGATTTACTGAATCAATTTTTTCCGAATGACGCAACTTTAAATTGTAACTGGTTAGCTGACTGCTACAGTCTGTGGCCCCAAAGAGCTTTAGAAATGTGAATATGTATATAATTTAATATCTATTGCTAGCCTGCTCAAAAATACTTTCTTAGCCCCCAAAAATAACTTTCCTGCAGAAGTTGCTGCTGTCTACCACCCCTTTCCTCTGCACAATTTCTAACAGTTTGAATGCCAGAAGCGATGTACATGCACATGTCTGCACAGTGTCTCAGACCCCCTGGACATATTATCTTTTATTTATTTAGCGCCAACAATTTATGCAGCACTTCATATAATACATATATCCAAGGGGTCTGACAAGACGAGACTAAGAAACCGATACGTTAGGTTGAGAGAGCCCGGCTCGCAAGCTTACCACTCGCTGGCAGAGAAGATCCACACGTGCCCACTGATAAGCAGATGTGTACAGCCGAGCATATCTACAGCACGTCAAGGAGTTGGTGAACTTGCATATAGATATGAGTCTTTCTATGCCTTTGCATGCAAATAAATGGGCAAAAACTAAAATTGTACGTGTATTTGATCCATGTACCAATCGATGGATTAGTAGTCCTTAGCCCGAAGATTGTATAACAAGGCTAGTATTTGCATTAAACCGAGAATATAGCGATAGCCGTTAACGTGCTGCGGAGATGCTGAAAGAGGATAGTAATGACATGCATTAATTCATGTTATACCCAGTGGTTTTGGTTTAGCCCGGTCAGAACACAGATTCAAATCATGATCATTGACCGGAAAAAGATAAAAAAAAAAAAAAGATAACCCTGAGTAGAATAAGAAGAGGAAAGTTTAGCGAATGTGAGGAGAGTAAAACATTGATTCACCGCAGCTCCTATATTTCTATTTGTGAGAGAAGACCCACCTCGGCGTGACGGGCTTCCTAATATTATATTTCGTTAAGCATTTTGAGTATATATTCTAAATATTCTACAGACTAGATAGTTACATTTAAATTGTGCAGCATTAAACATTTTAAAATATAAAATGTGTTTGAAGACGTAAGTGTCCTTTCCGCTGGTATCCTGTGCTTCATTGCAGAATTTAGGCAAATGCAAGTATTTCTATACATTCGTAAGAACAAACGAGATGTATCTTAAAGGTGTAGCAAACATTTAAGTTACCGGTGAGGCAAATTATTTGCGTATAACTAAACATCTTAATTTTGTAAGACATCCGAGGCCTATGGGAAGAAGCAATAATAGCAATTTTCTGCTTTCCATACCTTTACTTCATCTCAGTCATTCAGACGCAGGGCTTGACATGCGTGTGTTGAAGTTAGGAGACACGCACATGTATTATGGAACCTAACTAGCACTTTATACGTCAAAATATTTTGTTTTCTTATTTATTCCATTAGACTTTAATGTTTTTATGCCGTTTAAGTCTTTTATCCATTGAGCAAACAATTTAGTTTTCCGCTCTATCCATTGCCTTTTCTGATTTTAGTTGTTCTCTTTTAAATGGTCTGTTTTTATACGAAAGCAACACGTGTTTGCACATTAGTATCCCCTTCAAAAAGGTTCTAGTAAAAGGGTATTTTTTTCTGATGTGAAAGGGTGTTTTCGGACGTATGTTTAGTAGAGCGTTGGATCATCGGTGTGACGCCGTGCAGATAATTTGTGGGGAGGTAGTAAGGGAGATTTCCCATTAAACAAATTTGTCACGATGGTAGATAACATTACATTTCTATAGCGCAAGCAGCTGCCATAGCGCTGTTACAATAGGTGGCGGTGACAATATTTAACAGACATTTTCCGATTGTCAGTAACTGACATTTTTAGTGCAGAAAAAGAAGGCAAGCTGACAATTCATCTGTAGGTCCAAACTAACCAAACTTTTTAAGCTTGTGATTACCCAAAAAATCATGGGGGGGGTTCGTTTTTGTTGTGTCTTAGTGATGCGATGCACTAATGGATCTAAATATAAAATCGTACAAAATGGGAGACATCGGCAGTGATTTTGCTATCGCTTTGAACAAGCGAGTGCAGAAGAGGTTTTGCTGGTAGAGTTGGACGCAGACGTAGAGACGTTTTTTTGTAATTGATTTTTAAATTATTTACTCCTTGGGCATGACTTTAAGGTTGTTATGTAAAATAAATAACATATCTATCCTATAGCATAATCTGCTGCTGTTCTTTTAAATAATCGGTCAGAGACGTGCTCAGACCTATGGTGTTAAAATCCCGTTTATCTTTCAATTTGTATCATATGTGTCACAATCCATTCTTCGAAGGCTGCGGGGTTACCGTGCTTCAGGGTTCTAGCTTGTTGTTCAGCAATACAGATGAGCTGTGATTTCCGCCGGGCCATAACTTCCCCCCGTATTTATCCGCCTCGCGTCTCTTCCCTTTACTATCGTCTCCGCTGCGCCCCTCACCTGCTGTGTCCTGCTATGGCTGCGCCCCCCCCCCTGTACACTTCAGGTCTATATGGTAGTCTATATATATATAGTGTGTATAAGCCCACACATTGTAGGAATTATTGTATATTGATAGGAAAATAATTTAAAATGTTACCGCACGCAGTGTTTGCCCACCTACTAATTTTCTGACTCTTGCCTAAAAAATGATGTTCTGTTTTTAAAATACATTGAGTTTACTATTCACTGCAGAGAGACAAACTTCCACTGTGCCGTGGAGAAGGTCGCACTGGATATGTGTACAGTTTAAATGTTTTTTTTGTGTGTAATTTATAAGGGGGGTATTTGTGATACTGGTGGTGTACACAATGACACAGTCCTGTATGTTGACTTGATATAGTAATTCAGGGTTTGGTTTTTTATGCATATGATTCACTCCAGTGTCCCACACTGCCCCTGAAGGGTTAATGCATGGAAGTTCTGTCATATGCATTCACGCAGCCCAAAAAATACTAATCTTATGGAGAAGCTGCAGCTGCCCACCTCATGTGGCCTGATGATCCTCGCCACAGATTGGCAAAATCAATCATGTTGGCCCAACCATTCCCCCCGCCCCCCCCCTTACGCCAAGCGACATTTGCCAAGCCACAACTGGTGGTGAGTATATCGTGTGCCAGGGGGTCGCCTTGTAGCTGGGGAGCGGGGAAACGTGTGAATGCGTATGGGTGGATACTTCAATGCACAGGGATCTCTCAGATGTCGTATGCATTAAGGTGCATATAATGTCTGTAGCGTCCCTTTATTCACGCTTCGCTTCCTTTGCATGAGGCTCCTGCTTAGCCCCGAGGAGGAAGTGGAAACGGTTTTAACTCACCAGTCATCTCAAAGGTGAAAAAATACATTTAATGTGAAAGATACACTTCGGTTATGGTTGAAGTAGCATGTTGTATTTTGGATCTGTTTTCTACCTCGGAGAATGGTTGTTCTAGATGCCAAAAGGACCATCATGGGATGGTAACCTTAGTTAAAAGGACTGTACAGTAATGGGAGTTACTTGTTGCTTGCAAGTCCTGATGTCTGGCTTCTGAGATGTCTCTGAGTGACGTTGCCTTTAAATATGTTAAGGAATCCCTTTCTGGTGGCTGAAGGAAATTAAAATGTTAAAAAGTGTTTTGTCTAAAGTGCTGAAATCTCTTTTGTTTGCAGAAGGGCTGTGTTTCCCTTTTGTTTTTCTAAATAAAAAATGTCCTCTGCATGGTGAATAAGCACCTTCTTATGAGAACATTTTATTAAATGGCTTTTTACCTTTTTTGTTTTGTTCGCTTTGCTTACTGCTGGTAAATTTTATATCTGCCGCCTCTCTAAAAATGTAACAAAGCTTTAAAGACCAATTGAACTTTAACAGTGTTATTATATATATATATATATATATATATATATATATATATATATATATATAATATGAGAATTGGTTGTGTGTGCCCCATGCATCGAGTGTGTGGTTGGGAGTTTTCATGTAGCTTGAGGGAGAAGAGATATCAGGTTGTGCAGCAAAATGTTCCGATTGAATTGTCCATTGGTGTCCAATTAATGTATTAACGATGTATGTAAAATTTTTGCTTCACTGTTAAGATACAATCAATGGTTACTCAAAAT
Organism: Spea bombifrons; assembly: GCF_027358695.1. Lineage (NCBI taxonomy): Eukaryota > Metazoa > Chordata > Amphibia > Anura > Pelobatidae > Spea > Spea bombifrons. The sequence continues at coordinate 8,162,018 of NC_071094.1, forward strand.
AACTTTAAGTATGTGGCATATTGAGCTCCCTTTTTAAAAAAAAAACAAAAAAAAAACTACATATGAATTCTTGGCCAAAAAACCAGAATGATAGAAATGAGATAGCTCCTGACTGATTGTGGTCTAACTCAGGGCTCGATAAACCCCAGGCACCAGGTTGCCATAGTGACCAGAAACCACTTCCTGGCGCCCAGGGTTTTGCGGGACAATGGGGTAAAAACTGCCTAGAGCTGCCAACGTGAATCTGTGCCATGCTGCGCCCAGCGGGGTCATGTAATGCACGTTACTTGGCCCCCCACTTGGCGCTTCACGTTCCCCACAGGAAAGCTTAGGATTCTCGATGGCAGAAGATAGGCAGGGGGAGTAGTGAATGTGAATGTTTACTGGAGTCAGTGTCTAAATGTATAGAGCTGGAGTCACTGTGTGTGTGTATGGTGCCGCTAAGTGTGTCTGTACTGTAGTGTCGGTGTGTGTGAGAATGTATAGCGCTAGAGTCAGCATGTCTGTTGTATTATAGTGTCAGATTCAGTGTGTTCATAGTGTTAGTGTGTATTTTTAAATATGTATAGCCAGTGTGTTCATGTTGGATAGTGCGTGCAATGTATATGATTGTGGGGTTGGCGAATATGGTGTCGTGTATATTACAATATGGCATTAGCATGAGTGCGTATGGCAGCGTATAGTGTGTGTATTAGTGTATGGTGTTGGCATGTGTATACATGAGTGTAGAATGTTTGTGTGTTTGTGAGTGTGGTATCCAGCAAGACAACTTTGTTTAGCCATAAATTGAATGCTATAGTTTCTGTAATCCGTGTAATATGTGCCTGAAGGCGTTGTATCTACATAAGCCTTTTACGTACTCGTATTACCAGCAGGCACATGAAACGGGCAGGGCTTCGTTCTGCGCATCCAGTGCGATGTAGATCAGTAGTGCAAAGCCAGTGACGACGTGTTTTATTCTGCTGGCCCGGAACACGGCTCAGTGAAAACTTGTGAATGCGAGGGCTGGAGATGGGGAGTTTTCTATCACATTCTAGGGATTTGTTTAATGGATTACATTGCGTAAACGTACAGGTTTCCTTGCACGTTATGTGAATAACATTTGACATGATAAACGCTTATCACATTAACACTGTAACAAATGTCATTTATTAGCTCTTTACTGCTTTCCAACGAGCGTTAGTTTTGCTTATACGGTGACGGGCGAAGCAGTGAGCGCCTCTACCATTGTATTGCAAAAATATTATGGAAAATATTCATATCACACCAGACAGGTACACTTAGAACAACAGGTCTGTTAAAAAAAATAAATAAAATTTGCAGCGTAAAAAAATGGTGTTAACGCATAATCCAGGGGAATAGATGTAATGTAAGGAAGCTTTTAATTAGAGGGTGGTAGATAAGTGGAACAGCCTCCCAGGAAAACTGGTAGAGGCTAATACGGTAAAGGAACTAAGCAGGAGAAAAAAGAGCAGACTAAATGTGCAATACAGTTCTTATCTGCTGTTTCATTTAGATGTTTTGTCTCATTTAAAACTAAGTATTTGTTTACAGAGGGGACCCCCCCCCCCAATTTACAAATGGGGGAGGTTTTTTTCTCAACATTAGGCGCTTCCATGAGTCGGATATCCCCTCATACACCTTGGTCACATTATATACGGTGATCGTCACTTCATAGCTCTCCGTAGCTACGTAAATAGGCAAATTCACGGGGTGCTCGATTATAGGGCAGAAAAGTCAGCGTAATAAGGGTTAATGCATGTAACGCTGCGATAATCTGTTCAGCATTCGGAATACACATGGAGCTGCTTTCAGGTGGCAGCTCGTTCCAATTTGCTTAAAATAAAATCTTTGTAAAAATGAATGGGTATGAGGATTTTTTATGTTTAGTGAACACATGACTGCAGTTATTGTCACAAATACCGTTACAGTTTGAGTTTATTGTTGACAAACATTTCAATATTTTGTGTGAACAAATCAACAACTGTCTTAAATGAAATGCTTTAAACCGCATAATCCCAGATCTGCTCGTATGGCGCGTTCATCTTTTTCTTCTCATTTTTAATTGCCGGGCTGTAGTTGAGCCTGAAGCATATACAAAAAGATTTAAATATAATAACCTTATAAAAGTGGGATGCCTGTTATGTGCGGATGTGTCATTAAACTACGTTACAACTTCCTAAAACATTTTATTCAGTGTTTGGCAGTAGGCAGTTATTCCCGGCACATGTTTAGGTATAATTAATCACATTTACGTCAGGTTCTGCCATATTATATTTTTACGTAATTAGGTGTATATATATATATGTATGTATGTATGTATATATATATACCGTAGTTCTCATTTAACAGTATAGGTTACGGCTCTATGGAGACGTTTGTGTTTCCTGTCTGGGGGGCTGTCTGCTGCTTCTCTTTCGTTTCATTCCGTGAGGCTTAAACTTATAATTTATTAGGGTTTTTTCTATTTCTGATGTAGAAATGTTTCCTTGTAATATTTCCCATTTTCCGTTGTCCCGTCTGGGTATTATTCTGTGTAAATTGCATTCCCTACTCTGCTTTCCACACCTCTTGGTGCAGTAATGTTAATGCTTCGTAACGGCCTTCTCTGTGAGTATTTTCATTGTTATCATTTCCTGTAGTAAGTTTTCATCCGCGTTTACTTGCATGATGAGTCCCGTTGTTATGTACAGTTTATTTTCGGTTTAAGTTCACTGATTTACCTATGCCCTGTATAATGCATGGTTAAATTCACATCAGTGATTGAACATATTGCTGGCAAACGTAGCCCTTCCTGCAGTAGACGCTCACCGGGGTTGGCCACTCAATGTGCATAGTTCATAAAATTGATGTGTAACTGAATCTTAGTGGATTACTACCCTGTACCTGAATTTTTTATAGCAGTAGCATTAAACTCATCTAAACGTTAGAGCGGGTAAAGCGGTAGGAAAAAGGTATACATTAATGTATACATTTATTGACTGAAAATAAGTTGTTCACGCCTTAGTTGTGGAAGGGAGAAGTTAAGAAGCTTTGGAGCTTGGGTTACAGAGCACAGGATCAGAATATCATTGTACCGCTACGTGAAGTTCAATTTAAGAAGACCGTTCGTAAAAATTACTTTATGGAGGCCGAAGAGTTCAGTAACAGACAACTCAACTAGTAAACTGAGTTTGATATTTTAGGTTAGTAATTCATATTAGTGAATACATGAGGCTGCCGTTAGTAACGGAGTATGACAGGAGATAAGAGGGAAGTACTCCAGTTTTTCTTACTGCTGTAAGGTGTCACACTTTTGGTCCTTGTGCTTGTGTTAACCCTACAGCTTGTCCCATCAAGGCTCAAAGGTCTACCCTTTATTAATGCCTATTCATGCTGGAAAGCCGCTCCGCTTACCCACTACTCACTGAGGGAGGGAATGTTTTCTAATATTACATCTAAGCCTCTGCCTCTTTAATCTGGCTGTGACATTATGTTGCTGGAGTTCACCTCATGGGAAATATAGCACGTTTTTGTGCTTAACCCACATATATTTTTAAATGTTTGTCTTCCTGCCTCTTATAGACGGATCACCAATAATTTGAAGCACTCACAGGCCTTATATCAATAATTAAAATATTTCGATTACATACAAAAAGCAATATGATGTGAATAAAATATTTATTTATTATTGATACAAGAACCGGGGTTCGAATTATTGGTGGATATTTTGTTGTGTGTGTATATATACCGTGTGTATATATATATATTACACACACATAAAACTAATTTTGGAATGTTTTACATTCATTATATAAAATGTAAAATATGCATAACGTCTAACGTGGAAACCTTTGTTGAGCTTCCTTGTTGTGTTTGAATGGCACGGGATGAATGTGTGCGATCTGTACGTTCCTTGTTAGGGATTGTTGCGTGAGGTAGTAAGCTGATACTTCATTATTATTCGTGAGAATCGGGTCTATAGAGAAGCCGGGACGCCGTGTCTGGTACGTTTACTCATATGTTCTATCTAGGACCGAACATTGTGGTCAAATAATATGTAAAGGTTATGTAGAATATCTCACGCTGTTATGAAAAGTGCATTTTCCAGCCAACTGATGTAGAAATGACTTTGGGGTGAATCATACGTCCTTGTGTTTTTCTGGGGTTTTTTGTCCCTTCATTTCAGATTTTGCTATAATGAAAGTACAGAAATAAAACGAAAGGAAACGGATCCGGTCAGGTATTTACTTACAGAGCACCCAGATCGTTATCAACATTCCTCTGCTGTGAATATGTTTTAGATGATATCTTGCACTCAGAAGCACAACATGAAGTGTTTTAGGGGGGAGAAGTTCCAGGTCGATAAATGTCTCCCCCCTACAGAGAAAACCACCTTATATCTCCTCAAAGGATGAATCCTTTATTAACTGCCAGAATCCATTGGAGGACTGACAGCCGCTGTAGCACGGACTCCAGCGCGTTTTATTGCGCACAGTTTGTAGGATGTGCTATTGCAGTTAGAAAATGAGACTTCTGTCATATTTAAAGTGCCCGATGCCCAATCTAATTCCCATAAGAATGCATACTAATGTAGCTTTAAATACTTTAATACATCAGAATAAAATGGCGCTGATGTCACGGACCGAAGTCAGTGTTTAGAGCAGTTGAAGGGGGGAATGAATGAGGGCATTTTCAGTGTATGCACAGGGGTTTAAGACCCCTCCACCCTGGAAATCTAACACGAGCAGCTAGCTATGTGTGTATTGCACATGCGCATTGGCAAGCAGAGAATGATGTCAACCAAACTGAACTTCCAATTAAGACAATCACATAATCTCTTCTTACGTAAAAACACGATGTGACGCAAACGGTCATTTTTATGTATTTTGACAAAATACTGATGCCTCCTACCATGATATTGTTTTTCACGACCCTTTACTCTGGGTCAGGGATTTCAGTAAACCTTTGACATCGGCAGACAGACTCTCAGACTCTATCTGCGTAACAAGTGCTGCTGATTAAAATTGTTGTCTAGTTTTGTCAGACTTAACTGTTGAAGAAAATTAGCTTCACAGAAATGACTGCTCCTTCCTCGATGCATGATTCCCCTTTTTCGTATTTGAAGTACCCACACAAATCATGTATTTTGTTTGAAAACATAAACATACAAGTAGTGCTAGTATGTAAGTGCACTATGGATAGAGATCCTTTTAGCACTGATCTCCCCTCACACTGTGTTCAGCAAGCAGGGCTCATCGCAATATATGCAATTAGCCAGCAGAGGGAGCAATCAGATGCCAGCAGGATCTAGACAGACCTTGCTGAGTCTCTTCTGTCCTTCAGGTGCCTTCTGTTAGCTGTCAGCAGCGAAGCCTACCCGAAGGAAAACCCCGATCGCATGATCAGGCATTTCTTTTATAATGGTGTACCAGTGCTCATGCTGTTACACACAGTCGGCAGGAAGCCAGCAATGCTTGCTTCTGCTGACCAGGTGGGTCCAGGTTGTCAATAGAGATTTCGGGAGATGTCTCTGCTGCTGTGAAAACACGCAAGCAGGCCCGGACTGGGACAAAAAATAGGCCCGGGCATTTAAGCCCGAGCAGCCCATATTTATTTATTTATTGTTAAAGCCCACCCTTCATGTACCATCTTTGCATTTACTCACTCATTCACACACATCATTAACATATTCATTAATGACGTCTCACAAATCATTCAAGCAATTCATACATACATGAATTCATTAATTGTCATACGCATTCACACAATTCATCCACACATTTATTCATTCTCATACGCATTCACACTACCCCCTCTCCCCATCTTCTCTGCCCCTTGTCACTATGTTCCCCCTTTTCACTATGTACCCCCTCTCACTATCTGTCCCCTCTCCCCATTTCTCACTATCTAACTGCACCCCCCTCCCTCACCCTACTTACCTTGTTGCCGGAGCAAGCAGCAACTGCGGCCGGGCCCGCGGCAGGACCGGACTGACTGGGCCTATGCGGCCTCTACGGCCGCATTAATGCAGGGCATAAGGGGCACCTGCCCCTTAAGCCCGTCGCAACTGCGACCGGGTCCGCCACTCTAAGGGGCCAGGAAGCCCCCACCAGGGCCGGCCTTAGGGGTCTGTGGCCACACAGGGCTTACATTAAAACATTGGGGTTTTTTTTAAACTTTATTTAACATCCTCCATGTTAAATAAAGTTAACAAAAACTTTATTTAACCCCTTAAGGACAATGGGCGGTCCCTAAACCCATTGAAAACAATGCATTTTGAGCCCGTACATGTACATGTCATTAAGGGGTTAACATGGAGGATGTTAAATAAAGTTCTGTGTGTAACAGCATGAGCACTGGTACACCATTATAAAAGGAATGCCTGATCATGCGATCGGGGATTTCCTTCGGGTAGGCTTCGCTGCTGACAGCTAACAGAAGGCACCTGGTGGGGGATTCCCGTCCCCCTAGAGTGGCGGACCCGGTCGCAGTTGCGGCGGGCTTAAGGGGCTGGTGTCCCTTATGCCCTGCGTTAATGCGGCCTTAGAGGCCGCATAGGCCCAGTCAGTTCGGTCCTGACTGGGCCTATTTTAAGGTAGGGGCCTGGAGCTCCAGCTCCATCAGCCCCTAAGTCAATCCAGCCTGCACGCAAGTATAGGTACGTCTCAAGAGGGTAGTCTTGGCACACCTTTTGTGTACATCTACAGGGTCATTAATGGGTTAAATCATAAATGTTTAGAAATGGTTGTTTAAATCAGTCATTTGATTTGTTCCAGATGATTTTATTCAACCGTACAATCCTGTAAGTAGTCACAGCTCATGAGAATTCCACACAGATCCCTGCCCTGCTCTCATATTCATTCATTTGTAAGCGATGATGTTGCCTGATTTTGGTAATGTCCTGCTAGCCAACGAGCCAAATATAACCTGTGTCCCTGTTTAGCCAACTAAAGGTGTCACGGGCCATTTAACTCATGATGATCCCGTCTCTTAACCTGCTATAGTTCATTGTAAAGGACTAGCAAGACGCTTTTACAGCGCAAAGCCAGCGAAAAGTCACATGAGAAGGGGAACGTCTGGCGTTGACTACAAATGAAAACCAACTTGCAAAATACTTCTTGTTGCTGCTGATTTAAAAAGAAGCTGGGCCTGCAGCCACGAACGCAGCATCGCTGCAGGAAGCGTCGTCGTCGCCTCTGTTACCACAATGTGGCTGTTTGTCGTGATAGTCTTCCATTTAATTAACACTGTATGAAGCCTAAATGTAACGTTTCATATACCTCTATCATAAAGGGAAAGCTATTGATTTATTGCACAAGCAGCCGTGATTTAGTGAACTTGCTCACAGTCACTAGCTAGTGTTATAAATAGATTGTAAGCTTGCAAGTCCAGGTCCCTCTTCTCAGTCTATAGCGGTATGTTTGAACGTGTTTGGCAGTTCTGTGTGTTAGTTTTCACTCTCCCCTATTGTAACACTATGGAAGGCTGTTAGAATACACGACATAAGATAATGAGGGACTTGGCAGCGATACATCCAGTAAATCACCGCTGATGTGCTATTGCTTGTGCTTTTCCACGCTGTCGTTACAGGTCCCTCCGGCGTTATGCGCACCGCTTATAACTAAATGCAGTGTTACAAACACCATTCCTAGTACTGATTTTGCTTTGTCTGGCTCATATTCTTTCTCGTGGAACGCTTTGTCATGTGATACCAAAGCAGGCACTGATAGGGTGTTGCCGTAGAAAATTAAACAAAAAGTTTCCTTATGGGGTTAAACCTTTGTAGGAAATAATGACGGGTCTGAAAAGATTTTCCTTAATATAACGCAAATTACATTGGGACGGAATCGTAAAGCAGGAGAAAAAGATGAGAATATAGATTCATGTATCAAGTAAAAAATGATCTTTTCAGAACCAGATTCTGTATCTCTATTACAGCCAGAGGGGGCAGTGGTCTTTGTGAAAATAGAGAGAAGCATGGCTGATATCCTTACCCTGTCTGTTGAGCCAGACCACAATATCACAATAATATGAGTAAAAAAAAAAAAAAGTGCCAATTAAATTAAGAAAAATAACTTTTGTGCTTTGTGCATTTATAGAAGCAGTCCTGCAGTTTTGGGCTATTTGGTTCTTGTCAGATGTCTGGAATTAAACTAGCCTTTGCTTGAAGTATTAGTAAGGATAACAGGCTCAGATATACACCTAACCTACTGTATTAGCTGTGGCATTTGTAAAAGGATTGTTTGCGACTCGTGTTCTGGCTAGAAATATGCCCCTAGAAATGGGGAAAAAAAATCATTTTTGTGCCCAGTTTATTCTGATGACTAGTGGACTATAGGTCTGATTTCTAAATGTCCCGTACTTAATGTTTCTGTGTAGATAACTGTAGCTTTTATGTTACATTCCCCACCATTCCCTGCCCTTAACCCTCTGGTGGTAACGTATAAATCCAGTGTAATACTGAATACTTGTATTAATGGTTTATTGCGTTTCTAGATTCTATATTATTATATTTCTGATTGGCGCTTCCTTTGGCAGATTGTGAAGCTACGCAGCCTTAAACTGCTTTATATTTTTCCATCTTTCACCGTGTCGTACAACAAAACGTAGCTCAGCATTCTGAGCGCTCCCACAAATATAAACTCGTCACGCCAGCCACTTAAGGCCTCTGCCAGTAAGCCTCGCGTCATCTGCCAATATTCCTAAAGCAGATCATTATTAGAGACTTTATCCGTATGTGTAAAGCGCTCCGCACCGTTATGCTTTACTGTTGGCATTATGTATACATTAGCTAATTAAAGATTTGGGCTGTAAATTTCTATTTTATCCCCATACGACCCTGTCCAGTAATTGAGCCGTGTTGTTAGTCATTTTATAAGGATTTGATACACATTTGCATAGCGGCATTTCTTTCTGTCCCCGGCTTCTGATCTTGCTCTGTTTTCACATAACTCTTCCTCTCAAGTTTTTTTTTTAAGACTAGAACCGTTTTTTGTAGGACGTGGAGGAAGATGGTGCTAAAGAAGGTTGGAGGAAAGCATTTATAGTGTAGCAGAGTACTGGGTGTATGTTTCAGATATTCTATAGGCTGTTGCTTTGATAATTCAGGTTAGTTAACAATTGCTGAGATATCGTGAAAAGGGATGTTGTAGATACTCTCTAGCACCGCTTATTTGGCCACCGCTTAGCCCTTTGTTATGAGGGGAGCAATGCCATTAAATCTCACAATCAATACACCTGGCACTAATAAAAGTAAAAAAAAAAAAAAAGCCGTATTCCTTGGTCAGATTCGCTGTCTAATCACCAGGCAACTTGTTGTAATGCCGTGTTTTCTGAAATAATTTTTCTAGGGAAGAAAAGTCAGAGGATCAGGATCTTCAAGGCCAAAAAGATAAGCCTCCGAAACTCAGGAAAGTAAAAAAGGATCAAAAAGATGAGGAAGAAAAACCAGAACAGCCGCATCCTTCCGCGTACCAGTCAGGAGAACCTGCCGAAGCCGGGAAAGCTGAGGTCTCTGAGAGTACAGAGGCAGCCCCAGCTGGTCCCGAAGCCTCTGCTTCTCCCAAACAGAGACGGTCTGTTATTAGAGACAGAGGGCCCATGTACGATGACCCAACTCTTCCTGAAGGCTGGACTAGGAAACTCAAACAAAGGAAGTCTGGTCGTTCAGCCGGGAAATATGATGTATATTTGATCAAGTAAGTAAATAGTCGATATTGGTACGAAAACGTAGCCATGTTGTTTGTTTTGTATTTTTTGCAACATCAATTGACTTTCTTTATCTTATATTTAGCTAGTGTTTTTTTTGCATAGAACAATAAGCTTAAAACCGTTGCTGAAGTCATTCCCAACCTCAAATATTTTTTATATGGCAAATTGAGTCTTAATGATGATTTGTAACAGATAACTAGGAGACCTATTAATATTTTGTTGTGCAGTTACCAGGCTCTGCGCAGGTGGAGCGTATGATAACTTACATGGATAGACTATTTTGATGTCTGGAAATAACAAAATATCTCCCCCCCCCCCTCTTCTTTTCTGTAGTCCAAATGGAAAAGCTTTTCGATCCAAAGTTGAGCTTATAGCATACTTCCAAAAGGTAGGCGATACATCTCTTGACCCCAATGATTTCGACTTCACTGTAACTGGCAGAGGAAGCCCATCAAGGAGGGAGCAGAAACAGCCAAAAAAACCCAAAGCTCCGAAACCTGCTGGTACAGGCAGAGGAAGGGGAAGACCTAAAGGAAGTGTCAAGTCAAAGCATGCAGTCAAATCTGAAGGAGTGCAGGTGAAAAGAGTGATAGAAAAAAGTCCAGGAAAACTCCTAGTGAAAATGCCCTATTCCGAAACCAAGCAAGAATCTGACGCAACAACTTCGGAACAGGTATTGGTAATCAAAAGGCCTGGGCGTAAAAGAAAATCAGAAACGGAACCGCCAGCTGCCCCCAAAAAACGGGGACGCAAACCCGGTAGCGCTAGTGTTGCTGCAGCTGCGGCAGAAGCAGCAAAGAAAAAAGCAATCAAAGAGTCTTCCATCAAGCCTCTCCTAGAGACCGTATTACCAATAAAAAAACGTAAAACCCGGGAGACTGTGAGTGCAGATGTTAAAGAGACGGCGACACCAGAGTGTCCTTCGCCTGTCTCGGAAAGAAGCAACAAAGGACAGAAACCTACAAAAAGTCCTGAGAGCAAAAGCAAAGAAAGCAGTCCGAAAGGGAAGACCAGCTTCCCGAAAAAGGAGCAGCAGCAGCAGCACCACCATCACCACCATCACCATCATCACTCCGAAACCAAGGCGTCCACAACCAACCCGGAGCCAGAGACTTCAAAGGACAGCATAAGCACCCAGGAACCCCAGGACTTAACTGTCAAAATCTGCAAAGATGAGAAGATGCCAGAAAGCGATGGCTGCGCCCAGGAGCCCGCTAAGACTCAACCTGTCGATAAGTGCAGAAACAGAGCGGAAAGCGAGAGAAAAGACATTGTTCCTTCAGGTGTACCGAGGCCGACTAGGGAGGAACCAGTGGACACCAGAACGCCGGTGACGGAGAGAGTTAGTTGACTTTGAGAAGAATATTATAAAAAAACAAAACAAAAAAAAAACGTTAAATAATAAAGGCAGCTGTTGTCTCTTCTCCTTGTGGGTAGGGCTCTGACAAAGCTTCCCTATAAATGAAGTAAAGAAAAGTCTATTTTTTTCCACCTGTAGCTTGGAGTTTCGTAGCTTCGGGGTGGGAGTGAATGTCGAATGTGGATCTTTTTAATACCAACGAGCACAGTCAGTCAGGGGTGAAGACTTCTAACAGAGCCAGAAGCAGCTTTGCACTTTTTTTATACTTAATAGGCTCCCTTCAACATGGCTTACTCTGCATCATACTACTGACCAAGGTGGGCTGTTTCCTCAACTTTTTAGGTATGCCAACTATAGCATTTGTTCCTGTAAGGCAACTTAAATCCCAGTGCCATCCTACATGGGCTTCACACGGCTGCAAAACAGCAGAAGGTGTTTGACCTAGGGTAAAATCACGGAGGTTTGATTTCATCCAGACCATAGCGTTGCCAAATGATTGTGTCCCATGGACTGAGCCAGGGTATGAAATATATATTTTTTTCTTGAGGTATGTTGCATAATCACTTAAAGAAATATAGCCTGGCCCATTGAGTTGGCTTTGGTGACTAAGCTGTGCTTTCTTATGTCTCCTTTTAGTTTACCATGACCACTAGTGTGTTACCTGAAAGGCTAATGTATATATTTTGTTATGTTTCTGACTATTGGGTACGCACGTAGTCATACTGAACTAATGGGGGATGGGGGTACCTTTCATACACACTCATATAAATCCACAAAGTATTGAAACCAGTATACAAAGAGTCAGATATGTATTTCATTTCATCCTAACTGCTCATAGGTAAATAGATTTTTATTTGGCTGAACAGAGTAATCCAATTAAATGGTGTATGCTAGTGCAATAAATCAAGTTTCATCTGAAACACTGAAGTAACTATTTTTCTTCAAGCATACAATAAGTATGTTTCCGTATGAGGGAAATGTTCTTCCAGTTAGTTTAACTCAAGTAGCTATTTGCTAGTAATAACCATTGTTGCACTGTTGAATACATCGATACATGTGGGTATAGGCACATTATACGCATACACCATCTCATTTGGCAAGGCTACCGTTTACATTAACGCATACATTTCTGTTTGACAGCACTCTGTTTAAACGCAGGCAGTCAAATGAAGCTGCGAAACTCTAAGTGGTAACATTCTGTGAGCTGTTTGTGTTTTTCTTTTGTTATTGTTTTTTTTTTTTTCGTTTTTTTTTTTTTGCAGTTTCATAAGGACTTCCAGTTAATTTATGTTTGTTTTTAGTATAGGAACCAATATTACAGCTCCAAGCCCCCAACAATGAACAGTAGCACCTGCGCTGTGTGACAACTAGAAAACATGTGGAAGCGGTTTCTACAGCAATATGTGTTTGGGCGCCCTTGCCCATATTAACTGAGTGAATGTGAGTTTTGTGTTAGCTATTGAAAAAAATGTCATGTGAAGGCCTTTCTAGAGATTTTTATCAAATACCTATTAGTGAAGACGGTGTGAGTTTGCATGTATTTTACACTTCAATCAAAGGCGTGCATAACTCCTAGTAGACAAGTTGCGATCATATGTATACATATAGTAATATGTATATGCACACACATACTTTGCTTTACAGAAAATATATGTATAGGACAACCTGTAGGTGTAAAACAGGCGTATAATGTCAACCATGTTTTTCTTCATGCTCATTCCAAAGCATTTATACGTATAATTAAAGAAAAAAAGAAAAAAAAAAACAGCCTTACTTTTCACCTGTATTTTGTAAATCATAGGATAGAAAAGAACTGGTAAAGTGGTGTACGCTTTGGTTTTGTTTTGAAATCCTGCATTTTTATTGGTGGCATCATGAATTAAAGCGGCGGTAAATGCTATTTTTCTCTTAAATAAATGGTGTTTTTATTTGTACTTTTCTGACCGTTCTTAGTGATATATATTTTTCTGTGCTTCCGCTTTTCTGCGTTGTGGGGAGCTGGAAGGCTTTGTTTCCCTGGTACCGATTCCTGATATAAAAAGGTTATACAGGCTGAAAGTTAACAGACGTAGTTAAACACGGTCAGCAAGGACTGCCTGCTCTTCACGACACACGAGGCGCAAGCACAGGAAAAAGTCTTGGCGAAAAGAGCCATCTGAAAAGTAAGTGTGTGTAAAATAATACGGTTTATTTAAAAAAAGGAGAAACAATTCACTCCCTCTTTAAGGAAGTCCTTATTAACCTGCATTTTGCTTTATTGAACATAGTAATAAAAAAAGAAAATCTTTGCTTACAGAGAGAAGCATCATATTCATCCATTAAAACGGGGAATAAAAATTACACCTCAAACGTTCAGCTAATCTAAAGATGTCAACATAAGACGGGCATTTTTTTTAAATGGCTATTTGAATATACCCAATGGCATTTGCCTATTAGTTCTTTTTCAGGCATATTAACATTACTTTTTTTTAAAGTGCTCTGGGGCTACATTTGATGTGTTGCTCTTTACTAAATACCCCCTCGATATGTCATAGAGTCCTGAGCCATGACCTTTTGTCACTCCTCCCCCAAGTAGCTCCAAAATTGGCTAAAGGTGCTTGGTTTTGGCCCTAGCAGGGTTGACCGTAGCCAGCTAGGGATTTACAATCATAATTATGGTATTTGTCAATGTCAAAATAGAGGTTGTGGAGCATCACGTCATAAAACTGCTGCATAAGCACAGTGATACGGCAAAATAGTGGTGTGGTTGGTACAGGTTAATATAACGCATGCTGTTCAGCTATGTCATTGAGCGGAAAAAAATGTGGCATTAACAAAAAAATATATATATAAAGCCATATTAATAATTATATTAGACTGACGTTGCAATGTTTCATTCAAATTGATTTGTTTTTATATTTCAAAGTTACAGCTTAATTGAGTTGACTGATCAGGTCGTTTGCTCTTACGGACACTTTGAAGGATGCGTCTCCGAGCGCTGGTGTTAAATGACATCTGTAGATTACAGAACTGTGCCAGGTGTAATGCAATGATTCTTCCAGTTTATTAATCACATGTTGCCGTGTGATAAACAATAAAGCAGAAAGCCAGCTGCTCTGTAAGCAGGATTTTCAGCGTCGTGTTCACGTTTGTATTCTCCTCGAACCAGAGATATGCGTTTGTTTAAACGCAAGTGCGATTCTCAGATGCCTTTTCACAGAGAGCATTTAGCGATGTCAGAATAAAGGGTCGGACTGTGTGTAGCAGCAAAATAAGTGACCGTACCTGTGACATAGGAATATATATATATTAGGGAATCCGTACGTATGTAAATCCTTAAATGTCTGTATACTGAACTACACCTGACTAGTTTGAGAGATCGTTCTGTTTGTTCGGCTCCAGCTTGCCTCTGGCTAGTTTACCATTAAGCTGCCGCAGTATTTCATTTGGCAGCAAAGTATTGACTCCATCCAGTTTAAAAATGTTTGCATTATCTGAGCTTCATGAATGTTTCTTGCCTTTTGTCGAAAGCTCTTCCTTAGTCATTTTTTATTATGATTATTTCTTAAAACCTCCTGACTTGACTGCCGTGGATGGTTAGGGACCTGAGTGCAAAAGAAAAAAATGACAATGGTTTTATAACTAAGGTTTCATATTTAAAAGGAAATCAGATATCCTCTATCAAATTCTGTATAGGTATATTTTTTAAATCCGTGTAGAAGAATGTAACGAAAGACTTAGCTTTAAAGAGCATGGCATTGCCATAAGCCGTCAGTAGCAGATGTGTACGTTCCGCGGGGGGTTTGTACATCATATCGGCGTTTGGCTGCACAGCTAGGCAAACAAAAATCCTATTCCCGACCTAACTATCTTTAAGAACTGCTTTGTATTGTATAAAGGTGGATGGTCTGTTAGAAAAGTACACTCCTATTTATTTAATTCTTTCCTGAACTAGTCAGAAACTTGTAAAAGGGGTGCACAGATTATTTTTTTACTATACCCAATGGATTTATAAATTAAGATTTCATATCCGTTTGTCGTTCGAATCCTACATCATGATATTTTTATGTAGCAGACGAGACGTGATAGAATAACTACAGGCTGCACGTTTACCCTCTGGCTTCTAGGCCACTAGCCTAGTTCCAACAAAATATTTTTACTATATATATATATATATATATATAAATATATATAATGCATTATGAATATTCCACTTACTTTAAACTATCTTTTTTTCTGTGCTCATAGATGAACAGTTTTCACTTCCCAATCCTTTGCATTGTCAGAAACGTTTGTTTGCGACTCTCAATGTACAATTATTTTTTAAGTTATTCATTGGCTCTGCGGTTTGATTTGTTTCTTCTGTGCCCTTTAGTTACTTTTTCAGTCCTTTAATCCTTCAAGTGCCAGAGGGAGGAATGTTGTAAATGAAGTACAATATATATTCCTGTAGTATAACGTCGTGTTGCTTATCCCAAGACCAGCTCGGGGATTGTAATGCTAAATGTATTTATTGTACACATTCAAGTCTGATGAACAGGGAAAGGAGTCTTTAGGGCTATAAATTCTGCTTAACCTGACACTGTTAACTAATGGGCATGTGATAAAAGAACACGATTGTAGAATTAAAGGGGTTCTAGAAACGTGGCGCGTGTTATCAGATTCTGTATATTGGAATAGGAGTATCTGCTGCTTTGGCACAGGTCTCAAAATGTATTCAAATATGAATTTTAAAGGGAAAGCTGATGCTGGCTTTTAACATAACAAAAGTTTTGACGTCTCTTCAGCAACACCAGACACATTTTTAATTATTTATCCATTCTTTTTTTCCATCCTTTCTATTGATATTTATTAGTATGTTGTGTCTTCGTCCAAGCTCTGATTCCCTGATAGGTGCAGATGGATCCCCCTGTATGAGGAGGGAATGCTTATTCAGCCATACAGTTTGATTAGCGGCGTGTCTGTAGGGGAGCGGAAAATGATCTAAAAAATATATAATAATGTAAAAACAGCACAGAAAATCCCACACCGATATAAATGGGGTTTATGTGTTCTGAATGCCATTAATCGTTCGGTAAAGAGATCCCGGATAGAATGTATGTCACAAAGTAGGTGAGATTGGATTGGATGCTGTTGGACGTCTATTATTAACCGTTTATTGACAAACAGCGACATCAAAGGAGATGCCGGTGAAGCGCAGTCCATAAATTTGTATTTGCGGAATGAGGCATTTCCCAGCAGTACCTTTTTTAAGTTTTTATTCCACAGGAAAGACGGGCATATCAATAATCTGACTAATGCCTAGCGTTGACTTAATGGTTACTGACGCTCTTCCGTCTAGTCGCACTACTTCGTATTAATTAATGCTTTTACAGCCATAGAGCTGATCATTAACACAGGCTGATCAGAAATATTGATTTTCTTCTCCCCAAAGCGATTATTTTCCCTTTACTCTTTTGTTATCGTCGTTTCACTGGAGTGACAAATGTTTACACCGTTTTGCTAGCAAGTATCTGAAAGTGCAAACATCAAAGCCTCGATGTGTTTGTTTAGTAAATCGTCTCCCAAAAATGTAATAGGATAGATGTAATTAGTAAAAATTGTACAGGGTTTTCTTTAACACCATCCTTATGAGGCCTGTGATTTACGGTAGAGAATTTTATTTCCCCCGGTATTAATCTGTTTTTTTTAGTTACCTACGGTTAAAATCACTGCCAAACAGGGGTAAGGAGAACTTGGCCTGCAGGAGGTTTGTGTGTCTGTCCAGAATTATTACACTTAGGTTCTGCTCCAGTAGGATGCACATGAAAAAGTCACAGTTAATTGTAGACAAATTATGTACAAATGGGAAAAAAAAGTATAAGGATTACATTTAACCCGTGTGCTTGAATACTAATCGTTTAAAAGTAATTGTTAACTTTTGGTTTACTAATCCTTAAAGCTAATAACTAATTTGGTTGTTCACTTTAGTACCCAGTCATCTTTAATCTAAACTCATCATCCCGTTTTACATCGATTCCCTAATGACTCCAATCTACTGAATGTTGGGGACTATGTTATTCTTCAGACATTGTCCTGGGGCACTCCAATAGTTGGTCAGAGGAATGGCTGAAATCCGTGAGGCTCTCCTGACCTGATGTCCCGGAAAACATTCACTTGATGTGATCGGGAATTAACAGAATGTGTGCTTTTCGCACCGTTTCGAAAGTGTTGCAGAGTGTATCTGCTATGCTTTCTTTGCAGGTTGCTTCTTTATTTGTAAACAATCCAATATTAACAAACAATTTAGACTTCTTCTCAATGAATGCCAGAGAAGTGTAACCAGAGCTACACGATGATCCGGCAAAGTACTAGGTAGCCACATGGACATGCCAAGCACTACAGGATATAATTAATTGGATTCAGGTAAATGAATGTTTTCTGCTCCAGAATCGGTGAACTCGGTGAATAAGCCGCACATCGTACTCCTCATCGCGTGTACTGTCTGCAAAGACTATACTGAGAAATCAGGCCTGAAATTCCTCCTGCCTACAAATGGTATAAATGACATCACACATCCCATATAGTAACTTTTTTATTGAACTTTAAAAACACCATTTTTTGTTTCAATAGGTTTTTTCCATGTAGTTTTTCTTACCACCACTTCACATTTTCAGTCTCCAACCAAAGTACGCAAAAAAGATTTAAATTCACGTTCAGTGTGACATTCTTAGCCATTCCGCAAAGTTTATACACGTTGCCCCCAGCATACATACACAACCCAATGTATTGTTACCCTTCATTTATTAAATGAGTATCAGTTATAGAGGATTTACATCTGGTGAAGCCAACTAGTAGCTCCCCAGATCTTAATCAACAACTCCCACAATGCTCAGCCACCCGTGGCCAGAAAACGCTTTACCGAGGAACATGAATGTTCCCGTTCATCAACATCTAGAGAGCAACTTGTCGGCTGTCCCTTTTTAAGCACAGTAATGTAAATTGGGTTAATCTTTTAAATTGGGGTTTACATTGAAGAGAAGATCAGGAGGGAGACGGCGCGCATCGAATAGCAGCTGCAGTGCCCTCCTCTGTCTGTCTAAAGAATCATTGGGAACGGTTCAAGCCCTTGAGGTTTGGACAAGGAACATTTAATGTATACATGGTGTGTGTGTGTGCTTTAGATACATTATAGCAGTGTGTGGTTACACACAAACCGAAGACAAATTAACCTATACGAATACGCGCATGCACTCAATGCTCACATTTTACATGTAAGGCAAATGTTGAATATGATACGATATGTTTACGTCCTTCAAATATCTGGGGAAGACGGAAGTTTCAAACTGTTCAGGAAGAGAAAAAAATGCCACAGGTATTCAGGAGATTCCAGCAATGTGTAGTATATATTTGTTATATATATATATATAATGTATTGCTGTACTAGTTTGGACGGTGACCAACATGCTGTACCCCCCCCCCATATCTCTCACCTGTCACCTTTCTGATTAGGAAAAAGCCATTGATATAAGGAAGGGTTGTTCCAACTGGTGCCCCCCCCCCAGCACCCTATTGCAGTAATACTTCTGAATGTCCCCATTGTAATAATCACTACCTTTTTGTTACACTCTGGCTATTTTCCTGCCCCTCTATAGGCTATTACTCTATTATTTTAATCAGAAATCTCTCGGTTTACGGTCATACAGTCATTCTTAACCCTTTGCATTCGTTCATCAAGTCAAGCCTGTCTGGTAGGCAGATGCACTGAGAGCACAAACAGATACACGGGGTAAGGAGGGCACTGAGGCAGATTCCATAGCTGGGCAGGCGTCCTGCGAAATATATATATATTTATATAATAAATTCTAGTAAATCAAGTTTGTAGACAGATTTATTTTCTATAGCACCCTTTTGATTATTTCTTTTCTTGCCTTATATTGCATTGATTGCTGATGTATGCAGCTGCTTGCCCCGAACGTAATAATACAACCTCTGTCGAAAGCATAAAACAAGAACCATGTGCGTTTCTTTTAGGCATTTTAAATGATGTGGCCTGATCATCTTTTCTCAATGTATTAATTAACAGACGGACTACCCCTCTACCGCTCATGATTGCCACATAATCTAAGGTATCATGCTGTGTACGTTAACGTAGCATACAATGTGATGTCTCCGCCGAAAGGCTTTAGATTTTGTTATTTAATGGTTCCGTTCAACAATATACTTCTATTAGCAAAAAGATACATTTTATAGAATTGCTGTATACGGTACATTTCAGTGAAACTCAAGTACGCATGCCGTGTTCCGAGTGCTCAATGGTTAAAGTCGCAATTAGCATCCCTCTGCCACTCCTAGGATCATCAAACTAACGTGTTCTATTTTTCTAATTATTATTATTATTTCCTTGTGATTGAGATGACGTAGAAGAAATATATTCTGCACTTATTTTTGTGTGTGTTTAATATGCAAATTAAAAGTCCGTTACCGTAAATCATTGGCAAACTAGATTTGATGCAGAGCGCTTCCTCGGAGGCTGAGCGAGCGGAGCCGCGTATGGGCCGCCTACGGTTTTAATTCACGTGTCGCACTGCGGAGTCCGACGTGCTTTCATTTTTTGTACAGAGCTCTCCTTTAGTCTGAACAGGACAGTATATATATTTAGATCACCCTCGTGTACTGTTTAAGAAATATGCCTGCAGATGTATACGGCCATCAGCCGTGATTAAAAAAAAAAAAGTATTTTTAAAGAAGAAAAAAATTCAACATCTTTAACCCCTTAATGACAAAGCCCGTACATGTACGGGCACAAAATGCATTGTGTTCAATGGGGTTTGGGACCGCCCATTGTCCTTAAGGGGTTAAATTGCAAGAGAAATGTGCCTTTGTTACCTAGAGCTGAGTGGTTGTTTGAGGAAGTTTAAAACCACTTGAGTCGTTTAAATGCTACAGCGCTGATCAGTAATCACCTTTTCTGGACCAGAGAACGTCTGGGGTGTACCGCAGCATCCGATATATCCGGATGGATTCTGTAGCGGGCGCATGGCAGGGGCGCTGTACACACCCAGTGTTGGGATCGGGGGTGATTTGCCACCTGGCCACTCATTGTCCATCAGGATGCTGACTGACGATCACCGGGGTCTGCTATTTAATTTAAATATACTCAGACGGGATAACTGGGTAACCCGTGTACTAAGCTGTGCGATCATACCCATCTTTGTCCTCAAGGTCGGCAACCATGCTGGAACTTTAGGATATGTAATCATGTGATTCAGACTTAGCATCATAAAAATCATTTTGTTTGCATCCTTACGGACTGGATAATCCCCGCTTCAGTATAAGGACTGTAGTGGTATAAAAATGGAGTGTTAGTTTAGTAAATATCTCCATGTTTTTTCGATTGAATTAGAATACGGGCCCTGTTCATTGGCCATTAGCGTTCTAATTCTTTAAAAGCGGGCTATGCATAAAAAAAAAAATTCTGGAGTTTGAAAAAGTGTTTATCGCCATAGCAACCAATGGAATCTCCCTGCTGGTTTAACCTTTTCAAACTTTGGATTCCAATCTTTTTATACATAACCCCCAGCAAAGTTTTGTAGGTTGTGTGCTTCCTTTCTTTGTGAAAAATGAATGAACACTCCATTAATTCAGAATCTGCACAAAGCTTACTTCGCGTTTATCATTATTTCTCATAAATACAAACTCGTTTTGTTACTAGTATTATTATTGTTTTTATTTAGCACAAGCTATGGTCATCTGTATAAAAACTTCTTTTATGACTCCCAAGCAAGTCCAAGCTACAACAATTGCTTATTTTTAATATGTCTTCAATAAATAGCTTAAATCAAGGGAAATAAAATAGAAGAATAACCTCCCAACATTCTCTGCTTCTGTTATAAGCAGATCTGTGAACCCTTGTGTTTCTGGTCTTATATCTCTTTAAAAAGGCGCTTCCTTGTGTTAAAGTAGTAAGTGGGGGCCGGGAATAAAAGGATAAACATATATTTACACTTCTCAGTTGAGGCTGCCTCATTTTATCTCTTATACAACTTACAAAACTGGTGAATTATAATGATCAAAATGCTAGTGCTTCTAGATACGCTCCTCACCGTTGATCTTCCAGACTCAATGCTTGATTTATACTATAGTGCCACATCAATGCTACCAGGCATTGTTCTTCCAAACGTATCCTGTCCCTTTATACAAAAAAAACCTCATGCGCAGCGTGAAAACGGAGCTTTTAGGATTTTCTTCACACTAAGTAAAACCCATTGAGGGTTCTGCATGAAGCCGATGAGGTGTCTCCAAACCAACCAACAGAGGCTTCCTCATTGAGTGCCTTTTACCACCTGCTGTTTGTTAACTCTGTGGCGGGATCGTGAAGAAAGGAAAATGTGTAGAATTTAGGAAACTGACAATGGGTTAGACGGGGTACATCCTTGAAGAGTGTCAATGTTATGGTTTTTTTTGCTGCGCAAGCTAGTCTGTGGGGTTTTATAAAATAATTCTGGTTTAAATGTACCGTATATCCTAAAACCTATAGGGCGATGACCAACTAATTCAACTAATGAGACATGGATATCCCAACTGGTAGCGTCCCAACTCCTGTTGAACTACACTTTCTCTAACACAAAATAAATCGGGGGGTTGTTTGGAGAGCATACAATACTATAACCCCAATTTAGAAGGTCCAAATGTTTTGTGGTCGGGCAGAAAAGTAGAAAGAGGTCTTTCATCCAGAATTTGCTAAGCAGTTCTACGTAATAGGAGTCATTTTGGATTACTTAATAATCCATCTCGCGTAAGAAACTGAACATTCCTCAAACACAAAGTACCAATTTTTTGAGTCGGCCTGTAACGTCGCAGCCAACTGAGAAGTGCAATTTGGGGTGTCCTTTTAACCCGCTTCCTTCCGTTTGACGCAGGGGTCGCTCTTCACTGCTTCCGTCAACAGCTGTACAAAACCAGACTTTGCTTCAAGAAATTGTAGTGATCACCATATGACCAAATACTACAAGGACTGTTATCTTAATGTATGCCGAGTGCTTTCTCTGTACAATTCCGCTCTGTTAACACGTGTATGAGACTAGTGCCTGTTTTTTCTTTCCCGGAACTTCCTCGAAAAAGGTTTATTCCCTTTTAAACTTTTTTTTTTTTGTTTGTTTCTTTTGTTTCCAGACATTGAATTCCTTGCTAGTCCGTTAAAACTGTGGTGTTTAAATTTTATATTTGTGTGTAGATTTTGATGGGTAAAAAAAGACAATGTCGATAAATGTTTTATCTGAACTTAGTATTGTTAAACAAAAATGAAGTAACTGTTCCAAACACAACTGCTTTGTAACACATTAATAAATATGTTGAACGCTATCCTATCCGCAGGCCTATTGTTACCCCGAATCTTACCCATCGTGGATCCAAATGGGCCTCTTCTGTTTTGATTTTATTTGTGTATGTAAGGAAGTTTTACTTTACTGAGAGGGTGGTAGATAAGTAGAACAGCCTCCCATCAGAAGTGGTAGAGGCTAAAACAGTAAGGGAGTTTAGACATGCATGGGATGGCATAACGCTATTCAGAATCCAAGACCAGACCAAAGGAGGATTAAGATCTAAGTCACTGCATCAGGAAAACGGGCAGAATAGACGGGCCAAACGGTTCTTATCTGCCATCAGATTCTATGTTTCAGATCCTGTGTATCCGATCCTCTGGGCGATGAAACCTTAATACAACTGAAAAGTTCCATTTTGGAAACAAATGTAAAGATATATATTTTGCTAGCATTCTGTTTTGGGATTTAGTCTGCCAGCAAAACACATTATTTATGCTACGAGCTTTTGGATTAAATCCAAACCCTTATAACAGAAAGTTCTAAAGTGTTTATTCCCTTTTATTCAACATCATCTCTATAGCTTGGTTCGTGAGAGAAAGGTGGTTAAAGCGCCACTAAACTCTAACTCTTAAGAAAAGTCGAGCAAACGTAACTTATTAAAAGGCAGTCTAGTGTCTCATAGACCCCAGCAGGACACTCGGCTATCATATTCATTAACGTGTACATCATGACTGGAGTGTCCCTTTAATTTTCACAGGAACCCATGTAGGAAGTGGTGCTGATGAATGAATATGACATAGAATATGCATGGTGCATAGATACGCAACCTAATCATTATTAATCCAAAATACTGTATAGATGCGTGTCTGAACCATCACACCTGTCATCGATGCACCGCATGGTACTGAGTGTACACTACAGCCATCGCAGCTTGGATCATTCTCATACGGTACGTGCTGTGCGGCCTTTCCTGACTTGGTGACAGATCACCTCCCGGATGAAGAAATAACAGATTCATACGTGTCCTCGAACACACTTCATTTGATGGAGGTAATTTTATTTCATATATGTAACGTGTGTAAGATGCCACCCAAGCATGCAGTCTATGGAGTGTCTTAGTGATGGACGTGTGTAGGAAATGTGAGGGAATTCACCATTCCCACCCAGTTTAGATTATTAATATTGTTTAAAGAATCACATTTGAAGTACCAGAGGATGATAACGAAGGAAGGTGGGGATTTAACATCTGAAGCAGGCCTAACAGGTAAGCCTCACACTTCAGTCACACAGATTGTTATGAACACTGATAATAATTTGCTCCAAAAAGATTAAAGCACACCAGGAGAAATGTATTTAAAAAAAAAAATTAAAAATGGCGAATCTACGTGGAAAGAACAAAAATGCAAAAAAAAAAAAATATATGCCAAAAACCTACTTAGGTTTTCATAATTGCAAAACACTTTTTGGGGGTGGTTGGGCCCAACGTTTTCCTTCAAGGAAGCTTATCTCCAATTAACCAAAAATCACAACAACAGTTGATACGCATGAGAAACAGGAGAATATACACTGCAGGGTTATATTTTACAACTCAAAAATACAAAGTAATTCTTTATTCCACTACGTTTTCTCCCATTACCTGCTTCTTTGTAACAGTTTTGCCATTATATATTTCAACTGTAGCCTGCTTTTCTAACAGCCAATTTAAAGAAGCCAAGTCAGCTCCGTATACAGTATACAGAGTGATGCAACTGTGTATAAACCAGTAACAAACACAACCATTAGGAGGTGTTAGAAGCTAATTCATTAGGCAGATCCAAGAACGCTCAGACAGCACACCGAGGAGACGGGAGAAATAACAGCCTGATACAGTCAACTGCAGGGAACAAAGCTGACAGACAGAATGAGAACACTGATCATCTCTCATTCATTCACAGAATAAAGCCCTTGTATTCATTCCTTATTATGTACTATATATAGACACATGAGGCACCTGCACAGGGTACGTGTGTATATATATATATATATATATATATATATATATATATAATATGGATAGATATAGATATATATATTATGTATAAGGTTCCTGCATAGGGTACCTATAAAAATATAGATATGATGTATTTGAGGTAAAGTAACTCCTAAAGACATTGAGCAATAATTTATGTCATTTTGCATTAGGAGTCTACCCAATAATGGAGATTTTTGTTTGGTATTTATGCCCCTGGGAAACAGAAAGATGTGAATGTGTGCCCTCTCTGTATTAACAGGTCCACTGCGTGTATACACAGACAGAGAACACGCGTACTTCGGGTTGCCTGTTGTGGGGCAAGAAAGATGACGAGCCGCAGTGCACACTGTATTATGTGTGGTACTTTTCTTATTGTGGTCTCTTGTCGTCATTAAATGGGAACTGCTTTTAGCGTCACAATTCAATAAATAAAACACCCTTAGCTTGTGCTTCTTGTTCTGTGTAATTGTGTTAGAAGAATTTGGAATTTGCGGTTTGCAAAGGTAGCATATTTATTAGTTTGTTCTTATATCCTCTCCCTCAACCTTCCTTGTAATAAGCCTTCCAGCTGCCACCCGGCTTGAGCATTTTCAATAACTATGTATTTAGGTTTTCACACAATTGTTATACTCACATAGT